>NC_079479.1:17155738-17415470 GCF_026230105.1 Diorhabda sublineata | reverse complement strand
GATATCGTCGATTTACATTCATTGAAGCCCATTGAAGTCGATTCTCACTTTGTGTTGATTGAAAATTTTCAAAGTCTATCTTCCTCATTTGAAGTCGAATTTCAACATTTCTCATATATTTAAATGAGTTCGCATCTAACTTTATCAGATATCGTCGATTTACATTCATTGAAGCCCATTGAAGTCGATTCCCACTTTGTGTTGATTGAAAATTTTCAAAGTCTATCTTCCTCATTTGAAGTCGAATTTCAACATTTCTCATATATTTGAATGAGTTTGCATCTAACTTTGTCAGATATCATCGATTTACATTCATTAAAGCCCATTGGAGTCGATTCTCACTTTGTGTTGATTGAAAATTTTCAAAGTCTATCTTCCTTATTTGAAGTCGAATTTCAACATTTCTTATATATTTGAATGAGTTTGCATCTAACTTTGTCAGATATCGTCGATTTACATTCATTGAAGCCCATTGAAGTCGATTCTCACTTTGTGTTGATTGAAAATTTTCGAAGTCTATCTTCCTCATTTGAAGTCGAATTTCAACATTTCTCATATATTTGAATGAGTTCGCATCTAACTTTATCAGATATCGTCGATTTACATTCATTAAAGCCCATTGGAGTTGATTCTCACTTTGTGTTGATTGAAAATTTTCAAAGTCTATCTTCCTCATTTGAAGTCGAATTTCAACATTTCTCATATATTGGAATGAGTTCGCATCTAACTTTATCAGATATCGTCGATTTACATTCATTGAAGCCCATTGAAGTCGATTCCCACTTTGTGTTGATTGAAAATTTTCAAAGTCTATCTTCCTCATTTGAAGTCGAATTTCAACATTTCTCATATATTTGAATGAGTTTGCATCTAACTTTGTCAGATATCGTCGATTTACATTCATTGAAGCCCATTGAAGTCGATTCTCACTTTGTGTTGATTGAAAATTTTCAAAGTCTATCTTCCTCATTTGAAGTCGAATTTCAACATTCCTTATATTTTTGAATGAGTTCGCATCTAACTTTATCAGATATCGTCGATTTACATTCATTGAAGCCCATTGAAGTCGATTCCCACTTTGTGTTGATTGAAAATTTTCAAAGTCTATCTTCCTCATTTGAAGTCGAATTTCAACATTTCTTATATATTTGAATGAGTTTGTATCTGACTTTGTCAGATATCGTCGATTTACATCCATTGAAGCCCATTGAAGTCGATTCTCACTTTGTGTTGATTGAAAATTTTCAAAGTCTATCTTCCTCATTTGAAGTCGAATTTCAACATTTCTCATATATTAAAATGAGTTCGCATCTAAATTTATCAGATATCGTCGATTTACATTCATTGAAGCCCATTGAAGTCGATTCTCACTTTGTGTTGATTGAAAATTTTCAAAGTCTATCTTCCTCATTTGAAGTCGAATTTCAACATTTCTCATATATTTGAATGAGTTTGCATCTAACTTTGTCAGATATCATCGATTTACATTCATTAAAGCCCATTGGAGTCGATTCTCACTTTGTGTTGATTGAAAATTTTCAAAGTCTATCTTCCTCATTTGAAGTCGAATTTCAACATTTCTCATATATTGGAATGAGTTCGCATCTAACTTTATCAGATATCGTCGATTTACATTCATTAAAGCCCATTGGAGTCGATTCTCACTTTGTGTTGATTGAAAATTTTCAAAGTCTATCTTCCTCATTTGAAGTCGAATATCAACATTTCTCATATATTTGAATGAGTTCGCATCTAACTTTATCAGATATCGTCGATTTACATTCATTGAAGCCCATTGAAGTCGATTCCCACTTTGTGTTGATTGAAAATTTTCAAAGTCTATCTTCCTCATTTGAAGTCGAATTTCAACATTTCTCATATATTTGAATGAGTTTGCATCTAACTTTGTCAGATATCGTCGATTTACATTCATTGAAGCCCATTGAAGTCGATTCTCACTTTGTGTTGATTGAAAATTTTCAAAGTCTATCTTCCTCATTTGAAGTCGAATTTCAACATTCCTTATATTTTTGAATGAGTTCGCATCTAACTTTATCAGATATCGTCGATTTACATTCATTGAAGCCCATTGAAGTCGATTCCCACTTTGTGTTGATTGAAAATTTTCAAAGTCTATCTTCCTCATTTGAAGTCGAATTTCAACATTTCTTATATATTTGAATGAGTTTGTATCTGACTTTGTCAGATATCGTCGATTTACATCCATTGAAGCCCATTGAAGTCGATTCTCACTTTGTGTTGATTGAAAATTTTCAAAGTCTATCTTCCTCATTTGAAGTCGAATTTCAACATTTCTCATATATTTAAATGAGTTCGCATCTAAATTTATCAGATATCGTCGATTTACATTCATTGAAGCCCATTGAAGTCGATTCTCACTTTGTGTTGATTGAAAATTTTCAAAGTCTATCTTCCTCATTTGAAGTCGAATTTCAACATTTCTCATATATTTGAATGAGTTTGCATCTAACTTTGTCAGATATCATCGATTTACATTCATTAAAGCCCATTGGAGTCGATTCTCACTTTGTGTTGATTGAAAATTTTCAAAGTCTATCTTCCTCATTTGAAGTCGAATTTCAACATTTCTCATATATTGGAATGAGTTCGCATCTAACTTTATCAGATATCGTCGATTTACATTCATTAAAGCCCATTGGAGTCGATTCTCACTTTGTGTTGATTGAAAATTTTCAAAGTCTATCTTCCTCATTTGAAGTCGAATTTCAACATTTCTCATATATTTGAATGAGTTCGCATCTAACTTTATCAGATATCGTCGATTTACATTCATTGAAGCCCATTGAAGTCGATTCCCACTTTGTGTTGATTGAAAATTTTCAAAGTCTATCTTCCTCATTTGAAGTCGAATTTCAACATTTCTCATATATTTGAATGAGTTTGCATCTAACTTTGTCAGATATCGTCGATTTACATTCATTGAAGCCCATTGAAGTCGATTCTCACTTTGTGTTGATTGAAAATTTTCAAAGTCTATCTTCCTCATTTGAAGTCGAATTTCAACATTCCTTATATTTTTGAATGAGTTCGCATCTAACTTTATCAGATATCGTCGATTTACATTCATTGAAGCCCATTGAAGTCGATTCCCACTTTGTGTTGATTGAAAATTTTCAAAGTCTATCTTCCTCATTTGAAGTCGAATTTCAACATTTCTTATATATTTGAATGAGTTTGTATCTGACTTTGTCAGATATCGTCGATTTACATCCATTGAAGCCCATTGAAGTCGATTCTCACTTTGTGTTGATTGAAAATTTTCAAAGTCTATCTTCCTCATTTGAATTCGAATTTCAACATTTCTCATATATTTAAATGAGTTCGCATCTAACTTTATCAGATATCGTCGATTTACATTCATTGAAGCCCATTGAAGTCGATTCTCACTTTGTGTTGATTGAAAATTTTCAAAGTCTATCTTCCTCATTTGAAGTCGAATTTCAACATTTCTCATATATTTGAATGAGTTTGCATCTAACTTTGTCAGATATCATCGATTTACATTCATTAAAGCCCATTGGAGTCGATTCTCACTTTGTGTTGATTGAAAATTTTCAAAGTCTATCTTCCTTATTTGAAGTCGAATTTCAACATTTCTTATATATTTGAATGAGTTTGCATCTAACTTTGTCAGATATCGTCGATTTACATTCATTGAAGCCCATTGAAGTCGATTCTCACTTTGTGTTGATTGAAATTTTTCAAAGTGTATCTTCCTCATTTGAAGTCGAATTTCAACATTTCTCATATATTTGAATGAGTTTGCATCTAACTTTGTCAGATATCGTCGATTTACATTCATTGAAGCCCATTGAAGTCGATTCTCACTTTGTGTTGATTGAAAATTTTCAAAGTGTATCTTCCTCATTTGAAGTCGAATTTCAACATTTCTCATATATTTGAATGAGTTTGCATCTAACTTTGTCAGATATCGTCGATTTACATTCATTGAAGCCCATTGAAGTCGATTCTCACTTTGTGTTGATTGAAAAATTTTCAAAGTGTATCTTCCTCATTTGAAGTCGAATTTCAACATTTCTCATATATTTGAATGAGTTTGCATCTAACATTGTCAGATATCGTCGATTTACATTCATTGAAGCCCATTGAAGTCGATTCTCACTTTGTGTTGATTGAAAATTTTCAAAGTCTATCTTCCTCATTTGAAGTCGAATTTTAACATTTTTCATATATTTGAATTAGTTTGCATCTAACTTTCTTGTCAGATATCGTCGATTTACATCCATTGAAGCCCATTGAAGTCGATTCTCACTTCGTGTTGATTGAAAATTTTCAAAGTCTATCTTCCTCATTTGAAGTCGAATTTCAACATTTTTTATATATTTGAATGAGTTTGCATCTAACTTTCTTGTCAGATATCGTCGATTTACATCCATTGAAGCCCATTGAAGTCGATTCTCACTTTGTGTTGAATGAAAATTTTCAAAGTCTATCTTCCTCATTTGAAGTCGAATTTCAACATTTCTTATATATTTGAATGAGATTGTATCTGAATTTGTCAGATATCGTCGATTTACATTCATTGAAGACCATTGAAGTCGATTCTCACTTTGTGTTGATTGAAAATTTTCAAAGTCTATCTTCCTCATTTGAAGTCGAATTTCAACATTTCTCATATATTTGAATGAGTTTGCATCTAACTTTGTCAGATATCGTCGATTTACATTCATTGAAGCCCATTGAAGTCGATTCTCACTTTGTGTTGATTGAAAATTTTCCAAGTCTATCTTCCTCATTTGAAGTCGAATTTTAACATTTTTTATATATTTGAATGAGTTTGCATCTAACTTTCTTGTCAGATATCGTCGATTTACATCCATTGAAGCCCATTGAAGTCGATTCTCACTTTGTGTTGATTGAAAATTTTCAAAGTCTATCTTCCTCATTTGAAGTCGAATTTCAACATTTCTTATATATTTGTATGAGATTGTATCTGAATTTGTCAGATATCGTCGATTTACATTCATTGAAGACCATTGAAGTCGATTCTCACTTTGTGTTGATTGAAAATTTTCAAAGTCTATCTTCCTCATTTGAAGTCGAATTTTAACATTTTTTATATATTTGAATGAGTTTGCATCTAACTTTCTTGTCAGATATTGTCGATTTACATCCATTGAAGCCCATTGAAGTCGATTCTCACTTTGTGTTGATTGAAAATTTTCAAAGTGTATCTTCCTCATTTGAAGTCGAATTTCAACATTTCTCATATATTTGAATGAGTTTGCATCTAACATTGTCAGATATCGTCGATTTACATTCATTGAAGCCCATTGAAGTCGATTCTCACTTTGTGTTGATTGAAAATTTTCAAAGTCTATCTTCCTCATTTGAAGTCGAGTTTCAACATTTCTCATATATTTGAATGAGTTTGCATCTAACTTTGTTGTCAGATATCGTCGATTTACATCCATTGAAGCCCATTGAAGTCGATTCTCACTTTGTGTTGATTGAAAATTTTCAAAGTCTATCTTCCTCATTTAAAGTCGAATTTCAACATTTCTCATATATTTGAATGAGATTGTATCTGAATTTGTCAGATATCGTCGATTTACATTCATTGAAGCCCATTGAAGTCGATTCTCACTTTGTGTTGATTGAGAATTTTCAAAGTGTATCTTCCTCATTTGAAGTCGAATTTCAACATTTCTCATATATTTGAATGAGTTTGCATCTAACTTTGTCAGATATCGGCGATTTACATTCATTGAAGCCCATTGAAGTCGATTCTCACTTTGTGTTGATTGAAAATTTTCAAAGTGTATCTTCCTCATTTGAAGTCGAATTTCAACATTTCTCATATATTTGAATGAGTTTGCATCTAACATTGTCAGATATCGTCGATTTACATTCATTGAAGCCCATTGAAGTCGATTCTCACTTTGTGTTGATTGAAAATTTTCAAAGTCTATCTTCCTCATTTGAAGTCGAATTTCAATATTTTTTATATATTTGAATGAGTTTGCATCTAACTTTGTCAGATATCGTCGATTTACATTCATTGAAGCCCATTGAAGTCGATTCTCACTTTGTGTTGATTGAAAATTTTCAAAGTCTATCTTCCTCATTTGAAGTCGAATTTCAACATTTCTCATATATATGAATGAGTTTGCATCTAACTTTGTCAGATATCGTCGATTTACATTCATTGAAGCCCATTAAAGTCGATTCTCACTTTGTGTTGATTGAAAATTTTCCAAGTCTATCTTCCTCATTTGAAGTCGAATTTTAACATTTTTTATATATTTGAATGAGTTTGCATCTAATTTTCTTGTCAGATATCGTCGATTTACATCCATTGAAGCCCATTGAAGTCGATTCTCACTTTGTGTTGATTGAAAATTTTCAAAGTCTATCTTCCTCATTTGAAGTCGAATTTCAACATTTCATATATATTTGTATGAGATTGTATCTGAATTTGACAGATATCGTCGATTTACATTCATTGAAGACCATTGAAGTCGATTCTCACTTCGTGTTGATTGAAAATTTTCAAAGTCTATCTTCCTCATTTGAAGTCGAATTTCAACATTTTTTATATATTTGAATGAGTTTGCATCTAACTTTCTTGTCAGATATCGTCGATTTACATCCATTGAAGCCCATTGAAGTCGATTCTCACTTTGTGTTGAATGAAAATTTTCAAAGTCTATCTTCCTCATTTGAAGTCGAATTTCAACATTTCTTATATATTTGAATGAGATTGTATCTGAATTTGTCAGATATCGTCGATTTACATTCATTGAAGACCATTGAAGTCGATTCTCACTTTGTGTTGATTGAAAATTTTCAAAGTCTATCTTCCTCATTTGAAGTCGAATTTCAACATTTCTCATATATTTGAATGAGTTTGCATCTAACTTTGTCAGATATCGTCGATTTACATTCATTGAAGCCCATTGAAGTCGATTCTCACTTTGTGTTGATTGAAAATTTTCCAAGTCTATCTTCCTCATTTGAAGTCGAATTTTAACATTTTTTATATATTTGAATGAGTTTGCATCTAACTTTCTTGTCAGATATCGTCGATTTACATCCATTGAAGCCCATTGAAGTCGATTCTCACTTTGTGTTGATTGAAAATTTTCAAAGTCTATCTTCCTCATTTGAAGTCGAATTTCAACATTTCTTATATATTTGTATGAGATTGTATCTGAATTTGTCAGATATCGTCGATTTACATTCATTGAAGACCATTGAAGTCGATTCTCACTTTGTGTTGATTGAAAATTTTCAAAGTCTATCTTCCTCATTTGAAGTCGAATTTTAACATTTTTTATATATTTGAATGAGTTTGCATCTAACTTTCTTGTCAGATATTGTCGATTTACATCCATTGAAGCCCATTGAAGTCGATTCTCACTTTGTGTTGATTGAAAATTTTCAAAGTGTATCTTCCTCATTTGAAGTCGAATTTCAACATTTCTCATATATTTGAATGAGTTTGCATCTAACATTGTCAGATATCGTCGATTTACATTCATTGAAGCCCATTGAAGTTGATTCTCACTTTGTGTTGATTGAAAATTTTCAAAGTCTATCTTCCTCATTTGAAGTCGAGTTTCAACATTTCTCATATATTTGAATGAGTTTGCATCTAACTTTGTTGTCAGATATCGTCGATTTACATCCATTGAAACCCATTGAAGTCGATTCTCACTTTGTGTTGATTGAAAATTTTCAAAGTCTATCTTCCTCATTTAAAGTCGAATTTCAACATTTCTCATATATTTGAATGAGATTGTATCTGAATTTGTCAGATATCGTCGATTTACATTCATTGAAGCCCATTGAAGTCGATTCTCACTTTGTGTTGATTGAGAATTTTCAAAGTGTATCTTCCTCATTTGAAGTCGAATTTCAACATTTCTCATATATTTGAATGAGTTTGCATCTAACTTTGTCAGATATCGTCGATTTACATTCATTGAAGCCCATTGAAGTCGATTCTCACTTTGTGTTGATTGAAAATTTTCAAAGTGTATCTTCCTCATTTGAAGTCGAATTTCAACATTTCTCATATATTTGAATGAGTTTGCATCTAACATTGTCAGATATCGTCGATTTACATTCATTGAAGCCCATTGAAGTCGATTCTCACTTTGTGTTGATTGAAAATTTTCAAAGTCTATCTTCCTCATTTGAAGTCGAATTTCAATATTTTTTATATATTTGAATGAGTTTGCATCTAACTTTGTCAGATATCGTCGATTTACATTCATTGAAGCCCATTGAAGTCGATTCTCACTTTGTGTTGATTGAAAATTTTCAAAGTCTATCTTCCTCATTTGAAGTCGAATTTCAACATTTCTCATATATATGAATGAGTTTGCATCTAACTTTGTCAGATATCGTCGATTTACATTCATTGAAGCCCATTAAAGTCGATTCTCACTTTGTGTTGATTGAAAATTTTCCAAGTCTATCTTCCTCATTTGAAGTCGAATTTTAACATTTTTTATATATTTGAATGAGTTTGCATCTAATTTTCTTGTCAGATATCGTCGATTTACATCCATTGAAGCCCATTGAAGTCGATTCTCACTTTGTGTTGATTGAAAATTTTCAAAGTCTATCTTCCTCATTTGAAGTCGAATTTCAACATTTCATATATATTTGTATGAGATTGTATCTGAATTTGACAGATATCGTCGATTTACATTCATTGAAGACCATTGAAGTCGATTCTCACTTTGTGTTGATTGAAAATTTTCAAAGTCTATCTTCCTCATTTGAAGTCGAATTTCAACGTTTCTCATATATTTGAATGAGTTTGCATCTAACTTTGTCAGATATCGTCGATTTACATTCAATGAAGCACATTGAATTCGATTCTCACTTTGTGTTGATTGAAAATTTTCAAAGTGTATCTTCCTCATTTGAAGTCGAATTTCAACATTTCTCATATATTTGAATGAGTTTGCATCTAACATTGTCAGATATCGTCGATTTACATTCATTGAAGCCCATTGAAGTCGATTCTCACTTTGTGTTGATTGAAAATTTTCAAAGTCTATCTTCCTCATTTGAAGTCGAGTTTCAACATTTCTTATATATTTGAATGAGTTTGCATCTAAGTTTGTCAGATATCGTCGATTTACATTCATTGAAGCCCATTGAAGTCGATTCTCACTTTGTGTTGATTGAAAATTTTCAAAGTCTATCTTCCTCATTTAAAGTCGAATTTCAACATTTCTCATATATTTGAATGAGATTGTATCTGAATTTGTCAGATATCGTCGATTTACATTCATTGAAGCCCATTGAAGTCGATTCTCACTTTGTGTTGATTGAGAATTTTCAAAGTGTATCTTCCTCATTTGAAGTCGAATTTCAACATTTCTCATATATTTGAATGAGTTTGCATCTAACTTTGTCAGATATCGTCGATTTACATTCATTGAAGCCCATTGAAGTCGATTCTCACTTTGTGTTGATTGAAAATTTTCAAAGTGTATCTTCCTCATTTGAAGTCGAATTTCAACATTTCTCATATATTTGAATGAGTTTGCATCTAACATTGTCAGATATCGTCGATTTACATTCATTGAAGCCCATTGAAGTCGATTCTCACTTTGTGTTGATTGAAAATTTTCAAAGTCTATCTTCCTCATTTGAAGTCGAATTTCAATATTTTTTATATATTTGAATGAGTTTGCATCTAACTTTGTCAGATATCGTCGATTTACATTCATTGAAGCCCATTGAAGTCGATTCTCACTTTGTGTTGATTGAAAATTTTCAAAGTCTATCTTCCTCATTTGAAGTCGAATTTCAACATTTCTCATATATATGAATGAGTTTGCATCTAACTTTGTCAGATATCGTCGATTTACATTCATTGAAGCCCATTAAAGTCGATTCTCACTTTGTGTTGATTGAAAATTTTCCAAGTCTATCTTCCTCATTTGAAGTCGAATTTTAACATTTTTTATATATTTGAATGAGTTTGCATCTAATTTTCTTGTCAGATATCGTCGATTTACATCCATTGAAGCCCATTGAAGTCGATTCTCACTTTGTGTTGATTGAAAATTTTCAAAGTCTATCTTCCTCATTTGAAGTCGAATTTCAACATTTCATATATATTTGTATGAGATTGTATCTGAATTTGACAGATATCGTCGATTTACATTCATTGAAGACCATTGAAGTCGATTCTCACTTTGTGTTGATTGAAAATTTTCAAAGTCTATCTTCCTCATTTGAAGTCGAATTTCAACGTTTCTCATATATTTGAATGAGTTTGCATCTAACTTTGTCAGATATCGTCGATTTACATTCAATGAAGCACATTGAATTCGATTCTCACTTTGTGTTGATTGAAAATTTTCAAAGTGTATCTTCCTCATTTGAAGTCGAATTTCAACATTTCTCATATATTTGAATGAGTTTGCATCTAACATTGTCAGATATCGTCGATTTACATTCATTGAAGCCCATTGAAGTCGATTCTCACTTTGTGTTGATTGAAAATTTTCAAAGTCTATCTTCCTCATTTGAAGTCGAGTTTCAACATTTCTTATATATTTGAATGAGTTTGCATCTAAGTTTGTCAGATATCGTCGATTTACATTCATTGAAGCCCATTGAAGTCGATTCTCACTTTGTGTTGATTGAAAATTTTCAAAGTCTATCTTCCTCATTTGAAGTCGAATTTCAACATTTCTCATATATTTGAATGAGTTTGCATCTAACTTTGTCAGATATCCTCGATTTACATTCATTGAAGCCCATTAAAGTCGATTCTCACTTTGTGTTGATTGAAAATTTTCAAAGTCTATCTTCCTCATTTGAAGTCGAATTTCAACATTTCTCATATATATGAATGAGTTTGCATCTAAATTTGTCAGATATCTTCGATTTACATTCATTGAAGCCCAATAAAGTCGATTCTCACTTTGTGTTGATTGAAAATTTTCCAAGTCTATCTTCCTCATTTGAGGTCGAATTTTGACATTTTTTATATATTTGAATGAGTTTGCATCTAACTTTGTCAGATATCGTCGATTTACATTCATTGAAGCCCATTGAAATCGATTCTCACTTTGTTTTGATTGAAAATTTTCAAAGTCTATCTTCCTCATTTGAAGTCGAATTTCAACATTTCTCATATATTTGAATGAGTTTGCATCTAACTTTGTCAGATATCGTCGATTTACATTCATTGAAGCCCATTAAAGTCGATTCTCACTTTGTGTTGATTGAAAATTTTCGAAGTCTATCTTCCTCATTTGAAGTCGAATTTTAACATTTTTTATATATTTGAATGAGTTTGCATCTAACTTTCTTGTCAGATATCGTCGATTTACATTCATTGAAGCCCATTGAAGTCGATTCTCACTTTGTGTTGATTGAAAATTTTCAAAGTCCTCATTCCTCATTTGAAGTCGAATTTCAACATTTCTTATATATTTGAATGAGATTGTATCTGAATTTGTCAGATATCGTCGATTTACATTCAATGAAGCACATTGAATTCGATTCTCACTTTGTGTTGATTGAAAATTTTCAAAGTGTATCTTCCTCATTTGAAGTCGAATTTCAATATTTTTTATATATTTGAATGAGTTTGCATCTAGCTTTGTCAGATATCGTCGATTTACATTCATTGAAGCCCATTGAAGTCGATTCTCACTTTGTCTTGATTGAAAATTTTCAAAGTCTATCTTCCTCATTTGAAGTCGAATTTCAACATTTCTCATATATATGAATGAGTTTGCATCTAACTTTGTCAGATATCGTCGATTTACATTCATTGAAGCCCATTAAAGTCGATTCTCACTTTGTGTTGATTGAAAATTTTCCAAGTCTATCTTCCTCATTTGAAGTCGAATTTTAACATTTTTTATATAATTGAATGAGTTTGCATCTAACTTTGTCAGATATCGTCGATTTACATTCATTGAAGCCCATTAAAGTCGATTCTCACTTTGTGTTGATTGAAAATTTTCAAAGTCTATCTTCCTCATTTGAAGTCGAATTTTAACATTTTTTATATATTTGAATGAGTTTGCATCTAACTTTCTTGTCAGATATCGTCGATTTACATTCATTGAAGCCCATTGAAGTCGATTCTCACTTTGTGTTGATTGAAAATTTTCAAAGTCTATCTTCCTCATTTGAAGTCGAATTTCAACATTTCTTATATATTTGAATGAGATTGTATCTGAATTTGTCAGATATCGTCGATTTACATTCATTGAAGACCAATGAAGTCGATTCTCACTTTGTGTTGATTGAAAATTTTCAAAGTCTATCTTCCTCATTTGAAGTCGAATTTCAACATTTCTCATATATTTGAATGAGTTTGCATCTAACTTTGTCAGATATCGTCGATTTACATCCATTGTAGCCCATTGAAGTCGATTCTCACTTTGTGTTGATTGAAAATTTTCAAAGTCTATCTTCCTCATTTGAAGTCGAATTTCAAAATTTCTTATATATTTGAATGAGATTGTATCTGAATTTGTCAGATATCGTCGATTTACATTCATTGAAGACCATTGAAGTCGATTCTCACTTTGTGTTGATTGAAAATTTTCCAAGTCTATCTTCCTCATTTGAAGTCGAATTTTGACATTTTTTATATATTTGAATGAGTTTGCATCTAACTTTGTCAGATATCGTCGATTTACATTCATTGAAGCCCATTGAAATCGATTCTCACTTTGTTTTGATTGAAAATTTTCAAAGTCTATCTTCCTCATTTGAAGTCGAATTTCAACATTTCTCATATATTTGAATGAGTTTGCATCTAACTTTGTCAGATATCGTCGATTTACATTCATTGAAGCCCATTAAAGTCGATTCTCACTTTGTGTTGATTGAAAATTTTCCAAGTCTATCTTCCTCATTTGAAGTCGAATTTTAACATTTTTTATATATTTGAATGAGTTTGCATCTAACTTTCTTGTCAGATATCGTCGATTTACATCCATTGTAGCCCATTGAAGTCGATTCTCACTTTGTGTTGATTGAAAATTTTCAAAGTCTATCTTCCTCATTTGAAGTCGAATTTCAACATTTCTTATATATTTGAATGAGATTGTATCTGAATTTGTCAGATATCGTCGATTTACATTCATTGAAGACCATTGAAGTCGATTCTCACTTTGTGTTGATTGAAAATTTTCAAAGTCTATCTTCCTCATTTGAAGTCGAATTTCAACATTTCTCATATATTTGAATGAGTTTGCATCTAACTTTGTCAGATATCGTCGATTTACATTCATTGAAGCCCATTAAAGTCGATTCTCACTTTGTATTGATTGAAAATTTTCAAAGTCTATCTTCCTCATTTGAAGTCGAATTTCAACATTTCTCATATATATGAATGAGTTTGCATCTAACTTTGTCAGATATCGTCGATTTACATTCATTGAAGCCCATTAAAGTCGATTCTCACTTTGTGTTGATTGAAAATTTTCCAAGTCTATCTTCCTCATTTGAAGTCGAATTTTAACATTTTTTATATATTTGAATGAGTTTGCATCTAACTTTCTTGTCAGATATCGTCGATTTACATCCATTGTAGCCCATTGAAGTCGATTCTCACTTTGTGTTGATTGAAAATTTTCAAAGTCTATCTTCCTCATTTGAAGTCGAATTTCAACATTTTTTATATATTTGAATGAGATTGTATCTGAATTTGTCAGATATCGTCGATTTACATTCATTGAAGACCATTGAAGTCGATTCTCACTTTGTGTTGATTGAAAATTTTCAAAGTCTATCTTCCTCATTTGAAGTCGAATTTCAACATTTCTCATATATTTGAATGAGTTTGCATCTAACTTTGTCAGATATCGTCGATTTACATTCATTGAAGCCCATTGAAGTCGATTCTCACTTTGTGTTGATTGAAAATTTTCAAAGTGTATCTTCCTCATTTGAAGTCGAATTTCAACATTTCTCATATATTTGAATGAGTTTGCATCTAACATTGTCAGATATCGTCGATTTACATTCATTGAAGCCCATTGAAGTCGATTCTCACTTTGTGTTGATTGAAAATTTTCAAAGTCTATCTTCCTCATTTGAAGTCGAGTTTCAACATTACTTATATATTTGAATGAGTTTGCATCTAACTTTGTTGTCAGATATCGTCGATTTACATCCATTGAAGCCCATTGAAGTCGATTCTCACTTTGTGTTGATTGAAAATTTTCAAAGTCTATCTTCCTCATTTGAAGTCGAATTTCAACATTTCTCATATATATGAATGAGTTTGCATCTAACTTTGTCAGATATCGTCGATTTACATTCATTGAAGCCCATTAAAGTCGATTCTCACTTTGTGTTGATTGAAAATTTTCCAAGTCTATCTTCCTCATTTGAAGTCGAATTTTAACATTTTTTATAAATTTGAATGAGTTTGCATCTAACTTTCTTGTCAGATATCGTCGATTTACATCCATTGAAGCCCATTGAAGTCGTTTCTCACTTTGTGTTGATTGAAAATTTTCAAAGTCTATCTTCCTCAATTGAAGTCGAATTTCAACATTTCTTATATATTTGAATGAGATTGTATCTGAATTTGTCAGATATCGTCGATTTACATTCATTGAAGACCATTGAAGTCGATTCTCACTTTGTGTTGATTGAAAATTTTCAAAGTCTATCTTCCTCATTTGAAGTCGAATTTCAACATTTCTCATATATTTGAATGAGTTTGCATCTAACTTTCTTGTCAGATATCGTCGATTTACATCCATTGTAGCCCATTGAAGTCGATTCTCACTTTGTGTTGATTGAAAATTTTCAAAGTCTATCTTCCTCATTTGAAGTCGAATTTCAACATTTTTTATATATTTGAATGAGATTGTATCTGAATTTGTCAGATATCGTCGAATTACATTCATTGAAGACCATTGAAGTCGATTCTCACTTTGTGTTGATTGAAAATTTTCAAAGTCTATCTTCCTCATTTGAAGTCGAATTTCAACATTTCTCATATATTTGAATGAGTTTGCATCTAACTTTGTCAGATATCGTCGATTTACATTCATTGAAGCCCATTGAAGTCGATTCTCACTTTGTGTTGATTGAAAATTTTCAAAGTCTATCTTCCTCATTTGAAGTCGAGTTTCAACATTTCTTATATATTTGAATGAGTTTGCATCTAACTTTGTTGTCAGATATCGTCGATTTACATCCATTGAAGCCCATTGAAGTCGATTCTCACTTTGTGTTGATTGAAAATTTTCAAAGTCTATCTTCCTCATTTGAAGTCGAATTTCAACATTTCTCATATATATGAATGAGTTTGCATCTAACTTTGTCAGATATCGTCGATTTACATTCATTGAAGCCCATTAAAGTCGATTCTCACTTTGTGTTGATTGAAAATTTTCCAAGTCTATCTTCCTCATTTGAAGTCGAATTTTAACATTTTTTATAAATTTGAATGAGTTTGCATCTAACTTTCTTGTCAGATATCGTCGATTTACATCCATTGAAGCCCATTGAAGTCGTTTCTCACTTTGTGTTGATTGAAAATTTTCAAAGTCTATCTTCCTCATTTGAAGTCGAATTTCAACATTTCTTATATATCTGAATGAGATTGTATCTGAATTTGTCAGATATCGTCGATTTACATTCATTGAAGACCATTGAAGTCGATTCTCACTTTGTGTTGATTGAAAATTTTCAAAGTCTATCTTCCTCATTTGAAGTCGAATTTCAACATTTCTCATATATTTGAATGAGTTTGCATCTAACTTTGTCAGATATCGTCGATTTACATTCATTGAAGCCCATTGAAGTCGATTCTCACTTTGTGTTGATTGAAAATTTTAAAAGTGTATCTTCCTCATTTGAAGTCGAATTTCAACATTTCTCATATATTTGAATGAGTTTGCATCTAACATTGTCAGATATCGTCGATTTACATTCATTGAAGCCCATTGAAGTCGATTCTCACTTTGTGTTGATTGAAAATTTTCAAAGTCTATCTTCCTCATTTGAAGTCGAATTTCAACATTTCTCATATATTTGAATGAGTTTGCATCTAACTTTGTCAGATATCGTCGATTTACATTCATTGAAGCCCATTGAAGTCGATTCTCACTTTGTGTTGATTGAAAATTTTCAAAGTCTATCTTCCTCATTTGAAGTCGAGTTTCAACATTTCTTATATATTTGAATGAGTTTGCATCTAACTTTGTTGTCAGATATCGTCGATTTACATCCATTGAAGCCCATTGAAGTCGATTCTCACTTTGTGTTGATTGAAAATTTTCAAAGTCTATCTTCCTCATTTGAAGTCGAATTTCAACATTTCTCATATATATGAATGAGTTTGCATCTAACTTTGTCAGATATCGTCGATTTACATTCATTGAAGCCCATTAAAGTCGATTCTCACTTTGTGTTGATTGAAAATTTTCCAAGTCTATCTTCCTCATTTGAAGTCGAATTTTAACATTTTTTATAAATTTGAATGAGTTTGCATCTAACTTTCTTGTCAGATATCGTCGATTTACATCCATTGAAGCCCATTGAAGTCGTTTCTCACTTTGTGTTGATTGAAAATTTTCAAAGTCTATCTTCCTCATTTGAAGTCGAATTTCAACATTTCTTATATATTTGAATGAGATTGTATCTGAATTTGTCAGATATCGTCGATTTACATTCATTGAAGACCATTGAAGTCGATTCTCACTTTGTGTTGATTGAAAATTTTCAAAGTCTATCTTCCTCATTTGAAGTCGAATTTCAACATTTCTCATATATTTGAATGAGTTTGCATCTAACTTTGTCAGATATCGTCGATTTACATTCATTGAAGCCCATTGAAGTCGATTCTCACTTTGTGTTGATTGAAAATTTTAAAAGTGTATCTTCCTCATTTGAAGTCGAATTTCAACATTTCTCATATATTTGAATGAGTTTGCATCTAACATTGTCAGATATCGTCGATTTACATTCATTGAAGCCCATTGAAGTCGATTCTCACTTTGTGTTGATTGAAAATTTTCAAAGTCTATCTTCCTCATTTGAAGTCGAATTTCAACATTTCTCATATATATGAATGAGTTTGCATCTAACTTTGTCAGATATCGTCGATTTACATTCATTGAAGCCCATTAAAGTCGATTCTCACTTTGTGTTGATTGAAAATTTTCCAAGTCTATCTTCCTCATTTGAAGTCGAATTTTAACATTTTTTATAAATTTGAATGAGTTTGCATCTAACTTTCTTGTCAGATATCGTCGATTTACATCCATTGAAGCCCATTGAAGTCGTTTCTCACTTTGTGTTGATTGAAAATTTTCAAAGTCTATCTTCCTCATTTGAAGTCGAATTTCAACATTTCTTATATATTTGAATGAGATTGTATCTGAATTTGTCAGATATCGTCGATTTACATTCATTGAAGACCATTGAAGTCGATTCTCACTTTGTGTTGATTGAAAATTTTCAAAGTCTATCTTCCTCATTTGAAGTCGAATTTCAACATTTCTCATATATTTGAATGAGTTTGCATCTAACTTTGTCAGATATCGTCGATTTACATTCATTGAAGCCCATTGAAGTCGATTCTCACTTTGTGTTGATTGAAAATTTTAAAAGTGTATCTTCCTCATTTGAAGTCGAATTTCAACATTTCTCATATATTTGAATGAGTTTGCATCTAACATTGTCAGATATCGTCGATTTACATTCATTGAAGCCCATTGAAGTCGATTCTCACTTTGTGTTGATTGAAAATTTTCAAAGTCTACCTTCCTCATTTGAAGTCGAATTTCAACATTTCTTATATATTTGAATGAGATTGTATCTGAATTTGTCAGATATCGTCGATTTACATTCATTGAAGACCATTGAAGTCGATTCTCACTTTGTGTTGATTGAAAATTTTCAAAGTCTATCTTCCTCATTTGAAGTCGAGTTTCAACATTTCTTATATATTTGAATGAGTTTGCATCTAACTTTGTTGTCAGATATCGTCGATTTACATCCATTGAAGCCCATTGAAGTCGATTCTCACTTTGTGTTGATTGAAAATTTTCAAAGTCTATCTTCCTCATTTGAAGTCGAATTTCAACATTTCTCATATATTTGAATGAGATTGTATCTGAATTTGTCAGATATCGTCGATTTACATTCATTGAAGCCCATTAAAGTCGATTCTCACTTTGTGTTGATTGAAAATTTTCCAAGTCTATCTTCCTCATTTGAAGTCGAATTTTAACATTTTTTATAAATTTGAATGAGTTTGCATCTAACTTTCTTGTCAGATATCGTCGATTTACATCCATTGAAGCCCATTGAAGTCGTTTCTCACTTTGTGTTGATTGAAAATTTTCAAAGTCTATCTTCCTCATTTGAAGTCGAATTTCAACATTTCTTATATATTTGAATGAGATTGTATCTGAATTTGTCAGATATCGTCGATTTACATTCATTGAAGACCATTGAAGTCGATTCTCACTTTGTGTTGATTGAAAATTTTCAAAGTCTATCTTCCTCATTTGAAGTCGAATTTCAACATTTCTCATATATTTGAATGAGTTTGCATCTAACTTTGTCAGATATCGTCGATTTACATTCATTGAAGCCCATTGAAGTCGATTCTCACTTTGTATTGATTGAAAATTTTAAAAGTGTATCTTCCTCATTTGAAGTCGAATTTCAACATTTCTCATATATTTGAATGAGTTTGCATCTAACATTGTCAGATATCGTCGATTTACATTCATTGAAGCCCATTGAAGTCGATTCTCACTTTGTGTTGATTGAAAATTTTCAAAGTCTACCTTCCTCATTTGAAGTCGAATTTCAACATTTCTTATATATTTGAATGAGATTGTATCTGAATTTGTCAGATATCGTCGATTTACATTCATTGAAGACCATTGAAGTCGATTCTCACTTTGTGTTGATTGAAAATTTTCAAAGTCTATCTTCCTCATTTGAAGTCGAGTTTCAACATTTCTTATATATTTGAATGAGTTTGCATCTAACTTTGTTGTCAGATATCGTCGATTTACATCCATTGAAGCCCATTGAAGTCGATTCTCACTTTGTGTTGATTGAAAATTTTCAAAGTCTATCTTCCCCATTTGAAGTCGAATTTCAACATTTCTCATATATTTGAATGAGTTTGCATCTAACTTTGTCAGATATCGTCGATTTACATTCATTGAAGCCCATTGAAGTCGATTCTCACTTTGTGTTGATTGAAAATTTTCAAAGTCTATCTTCCTCATTTGAAGTCGAGTTTCAACATTTCTTATATATTTGAATGAGTTTGCATCTAACTTTGTTGTCAGATATCGTCGATTTACATCCATTGAAGCCCATTGAAGTCGATTCTCACTTTGTGTTGATTGAAAATTTTCAAAGTCTATCTTCCTCATTTGAAGTCGAATTTCAACATTTCTCATATATATGAATGAGTTTGCATCTAACTTTGTCAGATATCGTCGATTTACATTCATTGAAGCCCATTAAAGTCGATTCTCACTTTGTGTTGATTGAAAATTTTCCAAGTCTATCTTCCTCATTTGAAGTCGAATTTTAACATTTTTTATAAATTTGAATGAGTTTGCATCTAACTTTCTTGTCAGATATCGTCGATTTACATCCATTGAAGCCCATTGAAGTCGTTTCTCACTTTGTGTTGATTGAAAATTTTCAAAGTCTATCTTCCTCATTTGAAGTCGAATTTCAACATTTCTTATATATTTGAATGAGATTGTATCTGAATTTGTCAGATATCGTCGATTTACATTCATTGAAGACCATTGAAGTCGATTCTCACTTTGTGTTGATTGAAAATTTTCAAAGTCTATCTTCCTCATTTGAAGTCGAATTTCAACATTTCTCATATATTTGAATGAGTTTGCATCTAACTTTGTCAGATATCGTCGATTTACATTCATTGAAGCCCATTGAAGTCGATTCTCACTTTGTGTTGATTGAAAATTTTAAAAGTGTATCTTCCTCATTTGAAGTCGAATTTCAACATTTCTCATATATTTGAATGAGTTTGCATCTAACATTGTCAGATATCGTCGATTTACATTCATTGAAGCCCATTGAAGTCGATTCTCACTTTGTGTTGATTGAAAATTTTCAAAGTCTATCTTCCTCATTTGAAGTCGAATTTCAACATTTCTCATATATTTGAATGAGTTTGCATCTAACTTTGTCAGATATCGTCGATTTACATTCATTGAAGCCCATTGAAGTCGATTCTCACTTTGTGTTGATTGAAAATTTTCAAAGTCTATCTTCCTCATTTGAAGTCGAGTTTCAACATTTCTTATATATTTGAATGAGTTTGCATCTAACTTTGTTGTCAGATATCGTCGATTTACATCCATTGAAGCCCATTGAAGTCGATTCTCACTTTGTGTTGATTGAAAATTTTCAAAGTCTATCTTCCTCATTTGAAGTCGAATTTCAACATTTCTCATATATATGAATGAGTTTGCATCTAACTTTGTCAGATATCGTCGATTTACATTCATTGAAGCCCATTAAAGTCGATTCTCACTTTGTGTTGATTGAAAATTTTCCAAGTCTATCTTCCTCATTTGAAGTCGAATTTTAACATTTTTTATAAATTTGAATGAGTTTGCATCTAACTTTCTTGTCAGATATCGTCGATTTACATCCATTGAAGCCCATTGAAGTCGTTTCTCACTTTGTGTTGATTGAAAATTTTCAAAGTCTATCTTCCTCATTTGAAGTCGAATTTCAACATTTCTCATATATTTGAATGAGTTTGCATCTAACTTTGTCAGATATCGTCGATTTACATTCATTGAAGCCCATTGAAGTCGATTCTCACTTTGTGTTGATTGAAAATTTTAAAAGTGTATCTTCCTCATTTGAAGTCGAATTTCAACATTTCTCATATATTTGAATGAGTTTGCATCTAACATTGTCAGATATCGTCGATTTACATTCATTGAAGCCCATTGAAGTCGATTCTCACTTTGTGTTGATTGAAAATTTTCAAAGTCTATCTTCCTCATTTGAAGTCGAATTTCAACATTTCTCATATATTTGAATGAGTTTGCATCTAACTTTGTCAGATATCGTCGATTTACATTCATTGAAGCCCATTGAAGTCGATTCTCACTTTGTGTTGATTGAAAATTTTCAAAGTCTATCTTCCTCATTTGAAGTCGAGTTTCAACATTTCTTATATATTTGAATGAGTTTGCATCTAACTTTGTTGTCAGATATCGTCGATTTACATCCATTGAAGCCCATTGAAGTCGATTCTCACTTTGTGTTGATTGAAAATTTTCAAAGTCTATCTTCCTCATTTGAAGTCGAATTTCAACATTTCTCATATATATGAATGAGTTTGCATCTAACTTTGTCAGATATCGTCGATTTACATTCATTGAAGCCCATTAAAGTCGATTCTCACTTTGTGTTGATTGAAAATTTTCCAAGTCTATCTTCCTCATTTGAAGTCGAATTTTAACATTTTTTATAAATTTGAATGAGTTTGCATCTAACTTTCTTGTCAGATATCGTCGATTTACATCCATTGAAGCCCATTGAAGTCGTTTCTCACTTTGTGTTGATTGAAAATTTTCAAAGTCTATCTTCCTCATTTGAAGTCGAATTTCAACATTTCTTATATATTTGAATGAGATTGTATCTGAATTTGTCAGATATCGTCGATTTACATTCATTGAAGACCATTGAAGTCGATTCTCACTTTGTGTTGATTGAAAATTTTCAAAGTCTATCTTCCTCATTTGAAGTCGAATTTCAACATTTCTCATATATTTGAATGAGTTTGCATCTAACTTTGTCAGATATCGTCGATTTACATTCATTGAAGCCCATTGAAGTCGATTCTCACTTTGTGTTGATTGAAAATTTTAAAAGTGTATCTTCCTCATTTGAAGTCGAATTTCAACATTTCTCATATATTTGAATGAGTTTGCATCTAACATTGTCAGATATCGTCGATTTACATTCATTGAAGCCCATTGAAGTCGATTCTCACTTTGTGTTGATTGAAAATTTTCAAAGTCTACCTTCCTCATTTGAAGTCGAATTTCAACATTTCTTATATATTTGAATGAGATTGTATCTGAATTTGTCAGATATCGTCGATTTACATTCATTGAAGACCATTGAAGTCGATTCTCACTTTGTGTTGATTGAAAATTTTCAAAGTCTATCTTCCTCATTTGAAGTCGAGTTTCAACATTTCTTATATATTTGAATGAGTTTGCATCTAACTTTGTTGTCAGATATCGTCGATTTACATCCATTGAAGCCCATTGAAGTCGATTCTCACTTTGTGTTGATTGAAAATTTTCAAAGTCTATCTTCCTCATTTGAAGTCGAATTTCAACATTTCTCATATATTTGAATGAGATTGTATCTGAATTTGTCAGATATCGTCGATTTACATTCATTGAAGCCCATTGAAGTCGATTCTCACTTTGTGTTGATTGAGAATTTTCAAAGTGTATCTTCCTCATTTGAAGTCGAATTTCAACATTTCTCATATATTTGAATGAGTTTGCATCTAACTTTGTCAGATATCGTCGATTTACATTCATTGAAGCCCATTGAAGTCGATTCTCACTTTGTGTTGATTGAAAATTTTAAAAGTGTATCTTCCTCATTTGAAGTCGAATTTCAACATTTCTCATATATTTGAATGAGTTTGCATCTAACATTGTCAGATATCGTCGATTTACATTCATTGAAGCCCATTGAAGTCGATTCTCACTTTGTGTTGATTGAAAATTTTCAAAGTCTATCTTCCTCATTTGAAGTCGAATTTCAATATTTTTTATATATTTGAATGAGTTTGCATCTAACTTTGTCAGATATCGTCGATTTACATTCATTGAAGCCCATTGAAGTCGATTCTCACTTTGTGTTGATTGAAAATTTTCAAAGTCTATCTTCCTCATTTGAAGTCGAATTTCAACATTTCTCATATATATGAATGAGTTTGCATCTAACTTTGTCAGATATCGTCGATTTACATTCATTGAAGCCCATTAAAGTCGATTCTCACTTTGTGTTGATTGAAAATTTTCCAAGTCTATCTTCCTCATTTGAAGTCGAATTTTAACATTTTTTATAAATTTGAATGAGTTTGCATCTAACTTTCTTGTCAGATATCGTCGATTTACATCCATTGAAGCCCATTGAAGTCGTTTCTCACTTTGTGTTGATTGAAAATTTTCAAAGTCTATCTTCCTCATTTGAAGTCGAATTTCAACATTTCTTATATATTTGAATGAGATTGTATCTGAATTTGTCAGATATCGTCGATTTACATTCATTGAAGACCATTGAAGTCGATTCTCACTTTGTGTTGATTGAAAATTTTCAAAGTCTATCTTCCTCATTTGAAGTCGAATTTCAACATTTCTCATATATTTGAATGAGTTTGCATCTAACTTTGTCAGATATCGTCGATTTACATTCATTGAAGCCCATTGAAGTCGATTCTCACTTTGTGTTGATTGAAAATTTTAAAAGTGTATCTTCCTCATTTGAAGTCGAATTTCAACATTTCTCATATATTTGAATGAGTTTGCATCTAACATTGTCAGATATCGTCGATTTACATTCATTGAAGCCCATTGAAGTCGATTCTCACTTTGTGTTGATTGAAAATTTTCAAAGTCTATCTTCCTCATTTGAAGTCGAATTTCAACATTTCTTATATATTTGAATGAGATTGTATCTGAATTTGTCAGATATCGTCGATTTACATTCATTGAAGACCATTGAAGTCGATTCTCACTTTGTGTTGATTGAAAATTTTCAAAGTCTATCTTCCTCATTTGAAGTCGAGTTTCAACATTTCTTATATATTTGAATGAGTTTGCATCTAACTTTGTTGTCAGATATCGTCGATCTACATCCATTGAAGCCCATTGAAGTCGATTCTCACTTTGTGTTGATTGAAAATTTTCAAAGTCTATCTTCCTCATTTGAAGTCGAATTTCAACATTTCTTATATATTTGAATGAGATTGTATCTGAATTTGTCAGATATCGTCGATTTACATTCATTGAAGACCATTGAAGTCGATTCTCACTTTGTGTTGATTGAAAATTTTCAAAGTCTATCTTCCTCATTTGAAGTCGAGTTTCAACATTTCTCATATATATGAATGAGTTTGCATCTAAATTTGTCAGATATCTTCGATTTACATTCATTGAAGCCCATTAAAGTCGATTCTCACTTTGTGTTGATTAAAAATTTTCCAAGTCTATCTTCCTCATTTGAAGTCGAATTTTGACATTTTTTATATATTTGAATGAGTTTGCATCTAACTTTGTCAGATATCGTCGATTTACATTCATTGAAGCCCATTGAAATCGATTCTCACTTTGTTTTGATTGAAAATTTTCCAAGTCTATCTTCCTCATTTGAAGTCGAATTTTAACATTTTTTATATATTTGAATGAGTTTGCATCTAACTTTCTTGTCAGATATCGTCGATTTACATCCATTGTAGCCCATTGAAGTCGATTCTCACTTTGTGTTGATTGAAAATTTTCAAAGTCTATCTTCCTCATTTGAAGTCGAATTTCAACATTTCTTATATATTTGAATGAGATTGTATCTGAATTTGTCAGATATCGTCGATTTACATTCATTGAAGACCATTGAAGTCGATTCTCACTTTGTGTTGATTGAAAATTTTCAAAGTCTATCTTCCTCATTTGAAGTCGAATTTCAACATTTCTCATATATTTGAATGAGTTTGCATCTAACTTTGTCAGATATCGTCGATTTACATTCATTGAAGCCCATTGAAGTCGATTCTCACTTTGTGTTGATTGAAAATTTTCAAAGTGTATCTTCCTCATTTGAAGTCGAATTTCAACATTTCTCATATATTTGAATGAGTTTGCATCTAACATTGTCAGATATCGTCGATTTACATTCATTGAAGCCCATTGAAGTCGATTCTCACTTTGTGTTGATTGAAAATTTTCAAAGTCTATCTTCCTCATTTGAAGTCGAGTTTCAACATTTCTTATATATTTGAATGAGTTTGCATCTAACTTTGTTGTCAGATATCGTCGATTTACATCCATTGAAGCCCATTGAAGTCGATTCTCACTTTGTGTTGATTGAGAATTTTCAAAGTGTATCTTCCTCATTTGAAGTCGAATTTCAACATTTCTCATATATTTGAATGAGATTGTATCTGAATTTGTCAGATATCGTCGATTTACATTCATTGAAGCCCATTGAAGTCGATTCTCACTTTGTGTTGATTAAGAATTTTCAAAGTGTATCTTCCTCATTTGAAGTCGAATTTCAACATTTCTCATATATTTGAATGAGTTTGCATCTAACTTTGTCAGATATCGTCGATTTACATTCATTGAAGCCCATTGAAGTTGATTCTCACTTTGTGTTGATTGAAAATTTTAAAAGTGTATCTTCCTCATTTGAAGTCGAATTTCAACATTTCTCATATATTTGAATGAGATTGTATCTGAATTTGTCAGATATCGTCGATTTACATTCATTGAAGCCCATTGAAGTCGATTCTCACTTTGTGTTGATTAAGAATTTTCAAAGTGTATCTTCCTCATTTGAAGTCGAATTTCAACATTTCTCATATATTTGAATGAGTTTGCATCTAACTTTGTCAGATATCGTCGATTTACATTCATTGAAGCCCATTGAAGTTGATTCTCACTTTGTGTTGATTGAAAATTTTAAAAGTCTATCTTCCTCATTTGAAGTCGAATTTCAACATTTCTTATATATTTGAATGAGATTGTATCTGAATTTGTCAGATATCGTCGATTTACATTCATTGAAGACCATTGAAGTCGATTCTCACTTTGTGTTGATTGAAAATTTTCAAAGTCTATCTTCCTCATTTGAAGTCGAATTTCAACATTTCTCATATATTTGAATGAGTTTGCATCTAACTTTGTCAGATATCGTCGATTTACATTCATTGAAGCCCATTGAAGTCGATTCTCACTTTGTGTTGATTGAAAATTTTCAAAGTGTATCTTCCTCATTTGAAGTCGAATTTCAACATTTCTCATATATTTGAATGAGTTTGCATCTAACATTGTCAGATATCGTCGATTTACATTCATTGAAGCCCATTGAAGTCGATTCTCACTTTGTGTTGATTGAAAATTTTCAAAGTCTATCTTCCTCATTTGAAGTCGAGTTTCAACATTTCTTATATATTTGAATGAGTTTGCATCTAACTTTGTTGTCAGATATCGTCGATTTACATCCATTGAAGCCCATTGAAGTCGATTCTCACTTTGTGTTGATTGAGAATTTTCAAAGTGTATCTTCCTCATTTGAAGTCGAATTTCAACATTTCTCATATATTTGAATGAGATTGTATCTGAATTTGTCAGATATCGTCGATTTACATTCATTGAAGCCCATTGAAGTCGATTCTCACTTTGTGTTGATTAAGAATTTTCAAAGTGTATCTTCCTCATTTGAAGTCGAATTTCAACATTTCTCATATATTTGAATGAGTTTGCATCTAACTTTGTCAGATATCGTCGATTTACATTCATTGAAGCCCATTGAAGTTGATTCTCACTTTGTGTTGATTGAAAATTTTAAAAGTGTATCTTCCTCATTTGAAGTCGAATTTCAACATTTCTCATATATTTGAATGAGTTTGCATCTAACATTGTCAGATATCGTCGATTTACATTCATTGAAGCCCATTGAAGTCGATTCTCACTTTGTGTTGATTGAAAATTTTCAAAGTCTATCTTCCTCATTTGAAGTCGAATTTCAATATTTTTTATATATTTGAATGAGTTTGCATCTAACTTTGTCAGATATCGTCGATTTACATTCATTGAAGCCCATTGAAGTCGATTCTCACTTTGTGTTGATTGAAAATTTTCAAAGTCTATCTTCCTCATTTGAAGTCGAATTTCAACATTTCTCATATATATGAATGAGTTTGCATCTAACTTTGTCAGATATCGTCGATTTACATTCATTGAAGCCCATTAAAGTCGATTCTCACTTTGTGTTGATTGAAAATTTTCCAAGTCTATCTTCCTCATTTGAAGTCGAATTTTAACATTTTTTATATATTTGAATGAGTTTGCATCTAACTTTCTTGTCAGATATCGTCGATTTACATCCATTGAAGCCCATTGAAGTCGATTCTCACTTTGTGTTGATTGAAAATTTTCAAAGTCTATCTTCCTCATTTGAAGTCGAATTTCAACATTTCTCATATATTTGAATGAGTTTGCATCTAACTTTGTCAGATATCGTCGATTTACATTCATTGAAGCCCATTGAAGTCGATTCTCAGTTTGTGTTGATTGAAAATTTTCAAAGTCTATCTTCCTCATTTGAAGTCGAATTTCAACATTTCTCATATATTTGAATGAGTTTGCATCTAACTTTGTCAGATATCGTCGATTTACATTCATTGAAGCCCATTGAAGTCGATTCTCACTTTGTGTTGATTGAAAATTTTAAAAGTGTATCTTCCTCATTTGAAGTCGAATTTCAACATTTCTCATATATTTGAATGAGTTTGCATCTAACATTGTCAGATATCGTCGATTTACATTCATTGAAGCCCATTGAAGTCGATTCTAACTTTGTGTTGATTGAAAATTTTCAAAGTCTATCTTCCTCATTTGAAGTCGAATTTCAACATTTCTTATATATTTGAATGAGATTGTATCTGAATTTGTCAGATATCGTCGATTTACATTCATTGAAGACCATTGAAGTCGATTCTCACTTTGTGTTGATTGAAAATTTTCAAAGTCTATCTTCCTCATTTGAAGTCGAATTTCAACATTTCTCATATATATGAATGAGTTTGCATCTAACTTTGTCAGATATCGTCGATTTACATTCATTGAAGCCCATTAAAGTCGATTCTCACTTTGTGTTGATTGAAAATTTTCCAAGTCTATCTTCCTCATTTGAAGTCGAATTTTAACATTTTTTATATATTTGAATGAGTTTGCATCTAACTTTCTTGTCAGATATCGTCGATTTACATCCATTGAAGCCCATTGAAGTCGATTCTCACTTTGTGTTGATTGAAAATTTTCAAAGTCTATCTTCCTCATTTGAAGTCGAATTTCAACATTTCTCATATATTTGAATGAGATTGTATCTGAATTTGTCAGATATCGTCGATTTACATTCATTGAAGCCCATTGAAGTCGATTCTCACTTTGTGTTGATTGAGAATTTTCAAAGTGTATCTTCCTCATTTGAAGTCGAATTTCAACATTTCTCATATATTTGAATGAGTTTGCATCTAACTTTGTCAGATATCGTCGATTTACATTCATTGAAGCCCATTGAAGTCGATTCTCACTTTGTGTTGATTGAAAATTTTAAAAGTGTATCTTCCTCATTTGAAGTCGAATTTCAACATTTCTCATATATATGAATGAGTTTGCATCTAACTTTGTCAGATATCGTCGATTTACATTCATTGAAGCCCATTAAAGTCGATTCTCACTTTGTGTTGATTGAAAATTTTCCAAGTCTATCTTCCTCATTTGAAGTCGAATTTCAATATTTTTCATATATTTGAATGAGTTTGCATCTAACTTTGTCAGATATCGTCGATTTACATTCATTGAAGCCCATTGAAGTCGATTCTCACTTTGTGTTGATTGAGAATTTTCAAAGTGTATCTTCCTCATTTGAAGTCGAATTTTAACATTTTTTATATATTTGAATGAGTTTGCATCTAACTTTCTTGTCAGATATCGTCGATTTACATCCATTGAAGCCCATTGAAGTCGATTCTCACTTTGTGTTGATTGAAAATTTTCAAAGTCTATCTTCCTCATTTGAAGTCGAATTTCAACATTTCTCATATATTTGAATGAGATTGTATCTGAATTTGTCAGATATCGTCGATTTACATTCATTGAAGACCATTGAAGTCGATTCTCACTTTGTGTTGATTGAAAATTTTCAAAGTCTATCTTCCTCATTTGAAGTCGAATTTCAACATTTCTCATATATTTGAATGAGTTTGCATCTAACTTTGTCAGATATCGTCGATTTACATTCATTGAAGCCCATTGAAGTCGATTCTCACTTTGTGTTGATTGAAAATTTTCAAAGTGTATCTTCCTCATTTGAAGTCGAATTTCAACATTTCTCATATATTTGAATGAGTTTGCATCTAACATTGTCAGATATCGTCGATTTACATTCATTGAAGCCCATTGAAGTCGATTCTCACTTTGTGTTGATTGAAAATTTTCAAAGTCTATCTTCCTCATTTGAAGTCGAGTTTCAACATTTCTTATATATTTGAATGAGTTTGCATCTAACTTTGTTGTCAGATATCGTCGATTTACATCCATTGAAGCCCATTGAAGTCGATTCTCACTTTGTGTTGATTGAAAATTTTCAAAGTCTATCTTCCTCATTTGAAGTCGAATTTCAACATTTCTTATATATTTGAATGAGTTAGTATCTGACTTTGTCAGATATCGTCGATTTACATTCATTGAAGCCCATTAAAGTCGATTCTCACTTTGTGTTGATTGAAAATTTTCAAAGTCTATCTTCCTCATTTGAAGTCGAATTTCAACATTTCTTATATATTTGAATGAGATTGTATCTGAATTTGTCAGATATCGTCGATTTACATTCATTGAAGACCATTGAAGTCGATTCTCACTTTGTGTTGATTGAAAATTTTCAAAGTCTATCTTCCTCATTTGAAGTCGAATTTCAACATTTCTCATATATTTGAATGAGTTTGCATCTAACTTTGTCAGATATCGTCGATTTACATTCATTGAAGCCCAGTGAAGTCGATTCTCACTTTGTGTTGATTGAAAATTTTCAAAGTGTATCTTCCTCATTTGAAGTCGAATTTCAACATTTCTCATATATTTGAATGAGTTTGCATCTAACATTGTCAGATATCGTCGATTTACATTCATTGAAGCCCATTGAAGTCGATTCTCACTTTGTGTTGATTGAAAATTTTCAAAGTCTATCTTCCTCATTTGAAGTCGAGTTTCAACATTTCTTATATATTTGAATGAGTTTGCATCTAACTTTGTTGTCAGATATCGTCGATTTACATCCATTGAAGCCCATTGAAGTCGATTCTCACTTTGTGTTGATTGAAAATTTTCAAAGTCTATCTTCCTCATTTGAAGTCGAATTTCAACATTTCTTATATATTTGAATGAGTTAGTATCTGACTTTGTCAGATATCGTCGATTTACATTCATTGAAGCCCATTAAAGTCGATTCTCACTTTGTGTTGATTGAAAATTTTCAAAGTCTATCTTCCTCATTTGAGTTTCAATATTTTTTATATATTTGAATGAGTTTGCATCTAACTTTGTCAGATATCGTCGATTTACATTCATTGAAGCCCATTGAAGTCGATTCTCACTTTGTGTTGATTGAAAATTTTCAAAGTCTATCTTCCTCATTTGAAGTCGAATTTCAACATTTCTCATATATATGAATGAGTTTGCATCTAACTTTGTCAGATATCGTCGATTTACATTCATTGAAGCCCATTGAAGTCGATTCTCACTTTGTGTTGATTGAGAATTTTCAAAGTGTATCTTCCTCATTTGAAGTCGAATTTTAACATTTTTTATATATTTGAATGAGTTTGCATCTAACTTTCTTGTCAGATATCGTCGATTTACATCCATTGAAGCCCATTGAAGTCGATTCTCACTTTGTGTTGATTGAAAATTTTCAAAGTCTATCTTCCTCATTTGAAGTCGAATTTCAACATTTCTCATATATTTGAATGAGATTGTATCTGAATTTGTCAGATATCGTCGATTTACATTCATTGAAGACCATTGAAGTCGATTCTCACTTTGTGTTGATTGAAAATTTTCAAAGTCTATCTTCCTCATTTGAAGTCGAATTTCAACATTTCTCATATATTTGAATGAGTTTGCATCTAACTTTGTCAGATATCGTCGATTTACATTCATTGAAGCCCATTGAAGTCGATTCTCACTTTGTGTTGATTGAAAATTTTCAAAGTGTATCTTCCTCATTTGAAGTCGAATTTCAACATTTCTCATATATTTGAATGAGTTTGCATCTAACATTGTCAGATATCGTCGATTTACATTCATTGAAGCCCATTGAAGTCGATTCTCACTTTGTGTTGATTGAAAATTTTCAAAGTCTATCTTCCTCATTTGAAGTCGAGTTTCAACATTTCTTATATATTTGAATGAGTTTGCATCTAACTTTGTTGTCAGATATCGTCGATTTACATCCATTGAAGCCCATTGAAGTCGATTCTCACTTTGTGTTGATTGAAAATTTTCAAAGTCTATCTTCCTCATTTGAAGTCGAATTTCAACATTTCTTATATATTTGAATGAGTTAGTATCTGACTTTGTCAGATATCGTCGATTTACATTCATTGAAGCCCATTAAAGTCGATTCTCACTTTGTGTTGATTGAAAATTTTCAAAGTCTATCTTCCTCATTTGAAGTCGAATTTCAACATTTCTTATATATTTGAATGAGATTGTATCTGAATTTGTCAGATATCGTCGATTTACATTCATTGAAGACCATTGAAGTCGATTCTCACTTTGTGTTGATTGAAAATTTTCAAAGTCTATCTTCCTCATTTGAAGTCGAATTTCAACATTTCTCATATATTTGAATGAGTTTGCATCTAACTTTGTCAGATATCGTCGATTTACATTCATTGAAGCCCAGTGAAGTCGATTCTCACTTTGTGTTGATTGAAAATTTTCAAAGTGTATCTTCCTCATTTGAAGTCGAATTTCAACATTTCTCATATATTTGAATGAGTTTGCATCTAACATTGTCAGATATCGTCGATTTACATTCATTGAAGCCCATTGAAGTCGATTCTCACTTTGTGTTGATTGAAAATTTTCAAAGTCTATCTTCCTCATTTGAAGTCGAGTTTCAACATTTCTTATATATTTGAATGAGTTTGCATCTAACTTTGTTGTCAGATATCGTCGATTTACATCCATTGAAGCCCATTGAAGTCGATTCTCACTTTGTGTTGATTGAAAATTTTCAAAGTCTATCTTCCTCATTTGAAGTCGAATTTCAACATTTCTTATATATTTGAATGAGTTAGTATCTGACTTTGTCAGATATCGTCGATTTACATTCATTGAAGCCCATTAAAGTCGATTCTCACTTTGTGTTGATTGAAAATTTTCAAAGTCTATCTTCCTCATTTGAGTTTCAATATTTTTTATATATTTGAATGAGTTTGCATCTAACTTTGTCAGATATCGTCGATTTACATTCATTGAAGCCCATTGAAGTCGATTCTCACTTTGTGTTGATTGAAAATTTTCAAAGTCTATCTTCCTCATTTGAAGTCGAATTTCAACATTTCTCATATATATGAATGAGTTTGCATCTAACTTTGTCAGATATCGTCGATTTACATTCATTGAAGCCCATTAAAGTCGATTCTCACTTTGTGTTGATTGAAAATTTTCCAAGTCTATCTTCCTCATTTGAAGTCGAATTTCAATATTTTTTATATATTTGAATGAGTTTGCATCTAACTTTGTCAGATATCGTCGATTTACATTCATTGAAGCCCATTGAAGTCGATTCTCACTTTGTGTTGATTGAAAATTTTCAAAGTCTATCTTCCTCATTTGAAGTCGAATTTCAACATTTCTCATATATATGAATGAGTTTGCATCTAACTTTGTCAGATATCGTCGATTTACATTCATTGAAGCCCATTAAAGTCGATTCTCACTTTGTGTTGATTGAAAATTTTCCAAGTCTATCTTCCTCATTTGAAGTCGAATTTTAACATTTTTTATATATTTGAATGAGTTTGCATCTAACTTTCTTGTCAGATATCGTCGATTTACATTCATTGAAGACCATTGAAGTCGATTCTCACTTTGTGTTGATTGAAAATTTTCAAAGTCTATCTTCCTCATTTGAAGTCGAATTTCAACATTTCTCATATATTTTAATGAGTTTGCATCTAACTTTGTCAGATATCGTCGATTTACATTCATTGAAGCCCATTGAAGTCGATTCTCACTTTGTGTTGATTGAAAATTTTCAAAGTGTATCTTCCTCATTTGAAGTCGAATTTCAACATTTCTCATATATTTGAATGAGTTTGCATCTAACATTGTCAGATATCGTCGATTTACATTCATTGAATCCCATTGAAGTCGATTCTCACTTTGTGTTGATTGAAAATTTTCAAAGTCTATCTTCCTCATTTGAAGTCGAATTTCAACATTTCTCATATATTTGAATGAGTTTGCATCTAACATTGTCAGATATCGTCGATTTACATTCATTGAAGCCCATTGAAGTCGATTCTCACTTTGTGTTGATTGAAAATTTTCAAAGTCTATCTTCCTCATTTGAAGTCGAGTTTCAACATTTCTTATATATTTGAATGAGTTTGCATCTAACTTTGTTGTCAGATATCGTCGATTTACATCCATTGAAGCCCATTGAAGTCGATTCTCACTTTCTGTTGATTGAAAATTTTCAAAGTGTATCTTCCTCATTTGAAGTCGAATTTCAACATTTCTCATATATTTCAATGAGTTTGCATCTAACATTGTCAGATATCGTCGATTTACATTCATTGAAGCCCATTGAAGTCGATTCTCACTTTGTGTTGATTGAAAATTTTCAAAGTCTATCTTCCTCATTTGAAGTCGAGTTTCAATATTTCTTATATATTTGAATGAGTTTGCATCTAACTTTGTTGTCAGATATCGTCGATTTACATCCATTGAAGCCCATTGATGTCGATTCTCCTTTTGTGTTGATTGAAAATTTTCAAAGTCTATCTTCCTCATTTGAAGTCGAATTTCAACATTTCTTATATATTTGAATGAGTTAGTATCTGACTTTGTCAGATATCGTCGATTTACATTCATTGAAGCCCATTAAAGTCGATTCTCACTTTGTGTTGATTGAAAATTTTCAAAGTCTATCTTCCTCATTTGAAGTCGAATTTCAATATTTTTTATATATTTGAATGAGTTTGCATCTAACTTTGTCAGATATCGTCGATTTACATTCATTGAAGCCCATTGAAGTCGATTCTCACTTTGTGTTGATTGAAAATTTTCAAAGTCTATCTTCCTCATTTGAAGTCGAATTTCAACATTTCTCATATATATGAATGAGTTTGCATCTAACTTTGTCAGATATCGTCGATTTACATTCATTGAAGCCCATTGAAGTCGATTCTCACTTTGTGTTGATTGAAAATTTTCCAAGTCTATCTTCCTCATTTGAAGTCGAATTTTAACATTTTTTATATATTTGAATGAGTTTGCATCTAACTTTCTTGTCAGATATCGTCGATTTACATCCATTGAAGCCCATTGAAGTCGATTCTCACTTTGTGTTGATTGAAAATTTTCAAAGTCTATCTTCCTCATTTGAAGTCGAATTTCAACATTTCTCATATATTTGAATGAGTTTGCATCTAACTTTGTCAGATATCGTCGATTTACATTCATTGAAGCCCATTGAAGTCGATTCTCACTTTGTGTTGATTGAAAATTTTCAAAGTGTATCTTCCTCATTTGAAGTCGAATTTCAATATTTCTCATATATTTGAATGAGTTTGCATCTAACATTGTCAGATATCGTCGATTTACATTCATTGAAGCCCATTGAAGTCGATTCTCACTTTGTGTTGATTGAAAATTTTCAAAGTGTATCTTCCTCATTTGAAGTCGAATTTCAATATTTCTCATATATTTGAATGAGTTTGCATCTAACATTGTCAGATATCGTCGATTTACATTCATTGAAGCCCATTGAAGTCGATTCTCACTTTGTGTTGATTGAAAATTTTCAAAGTCTATCTTCCTCATTTGAAGTCGAGTTTCAACATTTCTTATATATTTGAATGAGTTTGCATCTAACTTTGTTGTCAGATATCGTCGATTTACATCCATTGAAGCCCATTGAAGTCGATTCTCACTTTGTGTTGATTGAAAATTTTCAAAGTCTATCTTCATCATTTGAAGTCGAATTTCAATATTTTTTATATATTTGAATGAGTTTGCATCTAACTTTGTCAGATATCGTCGATTTACATTCATTGAAGCCCATTGAAGTCGATTCTCACTTTGTGTTGATTGAAAATTTTCAAAGTGTATCTTCCTCATTTGAAGTCGAATTTCAACATTTCTCATATATTTGAATGAGTTTGCATCTAACATTATCAGATATCGTCGATTTACATTCATTGAAGTCCATTAAAGTCGATTCTCACTTTGTGTTGATTGAAAATTTTCAAAGTCTATCTTCCTCATTTGAAGTCGAATTTCAATATTTTTTATATATTTGAATGAGTTTGCATCTAACTTTGTCAGATATCGTCGATTTACATTCATTGAAGCCCATTGAAGTCGATTCTCACTTTGTGTTGATTGAAAATTTTCAAAGTCTATCTTCCTCATTTGAAGTCGAGTTTCAACATTTCTTATATATTTGAATGAGTTTGCATCTAACTTTGTTGTCAGATATCGTCGATTTACATCCATTGAAGCCCATTGAAGTCGATTCTCACTTTGTGTTGATTGAAAATTTTCAAAGTCTATCTTCCTCATTTGAAGTCGAATTTCAACATTTCTTATATATTTGAATGAGTTAGTATCTGACTTTGTCAGATATCCTCGATTTACATTCATTGAAGCCCATTGAAGTCGAATCTCACTTTGTGTTGATTGAAAATTTTCAAAGTCTATCTTCCTAATTTGAAGTCGAATTTCAACATTTCTTATATATTTGAATGAGTTTGTATCTGAATTTGTCAGATATCGTCGATTTACATTCATTGAAGCCCATTGAAGTCGATTCTCACTTTGTGTTGATTGAAAATTTTCAAAGTCTATCTTCCTCATTTGAAGTCGAATTTCAACATTTCTTATATATTTGAATGAGATTGTATCTGAATTTGTCAGATATCGTCGATTTACATTCATTGAAGACCATTGAAGTCGATTCTCACTTTGTGTTGATTGAAAATTTTCAAAGTCTATCTTCCTCATTTGAAGTCGAATTTCAACATTTCTCATATATTTGAATGAGATTGTATCTGAATTTGTCAGATATCGTCGATTTACATTCATTGAAGACCATTGAAGTCGATTCTCACTTTGTGTTGATTGAAAATTTTCAAAGTCTATCTTCCTCATTTGAAGTCGAGTTTCAACATTTCTTATATATTTGAATGAGTTTGCATCTAACTTTGTTGTCAGATATCGTCGATTTACATCCATTGAAGCCCATTGAAGTCGATTCTCACTTTGTGTTGATTGAAAATTTTCAAAGTCTATCTTCCTCATTTGAAGTCGAATTTCAACATTTCTTATATATTTGAATGAGTTAGTATCTGACTTTGTCAGATATCCTCGATTTACATTCATTGAAGCCCATTGAAGTCGAATCTCACTTTGTGTTGATTGAAAATTTTCAAAGTCTATCTTCCTAATTTGAAGTCGAATTTCAACATTTCTTATATATTTGAATGAGTTTGTATCTGAATTTGTCAGATATCGTCGATTTACATTCATTGAAGCCCATTGAAGTCGATTCTCACTTTGTGTTGATTGAAAATTTTCAAAGTCTATCTTCCTCATTTGAAGTCGAATTTCAACATTTCTTATATATTTGAATGAGATTGTATCTGAATTTGTCAGAAATCGTCGATTTACATTCATTGAAGACCATTGAAGTCGATTCTCACTTTGTGTTGATTGAAAATTTTCAAAGTCTATCTTCCTCATTTGAAGTCGAATTTCAACATTTCTCATATATTTGAATGAGATTGTATCTGAATTTGTCAGATATCGTCGATTTACATTCATTGAAGACCATTGAAGTCGATTCTCACTTTGTGTTGATTGAAAATTTTCAAAGTCTATCTTCCTCATTTGAAGTCGAATTTCAACATTTCTCATATATTTGAATGAGTTTGCATCTAACTTTGTCAGATATCGTCGATTTACATTCATTGAAGCCCATTGAAGTCGATTCTCACTTTCTGTTGATTGAAAATTTTCAAAGTGTATCTTCCTCATTTGAAGTCGAATTTCAACATTTCTCATATATTTCAATGAGTTTGCATCTAACATTGTCAGATATCGTCGATTTACATTCATTGAAGCCCATTGAAGTCGATTCTCACTTTGTGTTGATTGAAAATTTTCAAAGTCTATCTTCCTCATTTGAAGTCGAGTTTCAATATTTCTTATATATTTGAATGAGTTTGCATCTAACATTGTCAGATATCGTCGATTTACATCCATTGAAGCCCATTGAAGTCGATTCTCACTTTGTGTTGATTGAAAATTTTCAAAGTCTATCTTCCTCATTTGAAGTCGAATTTCAGCATTTCTTATATATTTGAATGAGTTAGTATCTGACTTTGTCAGATATCGTCGATTTACATTCATTGAAGCCCATTAAAGTCGATTCTCACTTTGTGTTGATTGAAAATTTTCAAAGTCTATCTTCCTCATTTGAAGTCGAATTTCAACATTTCTCATATATATGAATGAGTTTGCATCTAACTTTGTCAGATATCGTCGATTTACATTCATTGAAGCCCATTAAAGTCGATTCTCACTTTGTGTTGATTGAAAATTTTCCAAGTCTATCTTCCTCATTTGAAGTCGAATTTTAACATTTTTTATATATTTGAATGAGTTTGCATCTAACTTTCTTGTCAGATATCGTCGATTTACATCCATTGAAGCCCATTGAAGTCGATTCTCACTTTGTGTTGATTGAAAATTTTCAAAGTCTATCTTCCTCATTTGAAGTCGAATTTCAACATTTCTCATATATTTGAATGAGTTTGCATCTAACTTTGTCAGATATCGTCGATTTACATTCATTGAAGCCCATTGAAGTCGATTCTCACTTTGTGTTGATTGAAAATTTTCAAAGTGTATCTTCCTCATTAGAAGTCGAATTTCAACATTTCTCATATATTTGAATGAGTTTGCATCTAACATTGTCAGATATCGTCGATTTACATTCATTGAAGCCCATTGAAGTCGATTCTCACTTTGTGTTGATTGAAAATTTTCAAAGTCTATCTTCCTCATTTGAAGTCGAGTTTCAACATTTCTTATATATTTGAATGAGTTTGCATCTAACTTTGTTGTCAGATATCCTCGATTTACATTCATTGAAGCCCATTGAAGTCGGATCTCTTTTTGTGTTGATTGAAAATTTTCAAAGTCTATCTTCCTCATTTGAAGTCGAATTTCAATATTTTTTATATATTTGAATGAGTTTGCATCTAACTTTGTCAGATATCGTCGATTTACATTCATTGAAGCCCATTGAAGTCGATTCTCACTTTGTGTTGATTGAAAATTTTCAAAGTCTATCTTCCTCATTTGAAGTCGAATTTCAACATTTCTCATATATATGAATGAGTTTGCATCTAACTTTGTCAGATATCGTCGATTTACATTCATTGAAGCCCATTGAAGTCGATTCTCACTTTGTGTTGATTGAAAATTTTCAAAGTCTATCTTCCTCATTTGAAGTCGAATTTCAACATTTCTCATATATATGAATGAGTTTGCATCTAACTTTGTCAGATATCGTCGATTTACATTCATTGAAGCCCATTGAAGTCGATTCTCACTTTGTGTTGATTGAAAATTTTCCAAGTCTATCTTCCTCATTTGAAGTCGAATTTTAACATTTTTTATATATTTGAATGAGTTTGCATCTAACTTTCTTGTCAGATATCGTCGATTTACATCCATTGAAGCCCATTGAAGTCGATTCTCACTTTGTGTTGATTGAAAATTTTCAAAGTCTATCTTCCTCATTTGAAGTCGAATTTCAACATTTCTCATATATTTGAATGAGTTTGCATCTAACTTTGTCAGATATCGTCGATTTACATTCATTGAAGCCCATTGAAGTCGATTCTCACTTTGTGTTGATTGAAAATTTTCAAAGTGTATCTTCCTCATTTGAAGTCGAAATTCAATATTTCTCATATATTTGAATGAGTTTGCATCTAACATTGTCAGATATCGTCGATTTACATTCATTGAAGCCCATTGAAGTCGATTCTCACTTTGTGTTGATTGAAAATTTTCAAAGTCTATCTTCCTCATTTGAAGTCGAGTTTCAACATTTCTTATATATTTGAATGAGTTTGCATCTAACTTTGTTGTCAGATATCGTCGATTTACATCCATTGAAGCCCATTGAAGTCGATTCTCACTTTGTGTTGATTGAAAATTTTCAAAGTCTATCTTCATCATTTGAAGTCGAATTTCAATATTTTTTATATATTTGAATGAGTTTGCATCTAACTTTGTCAGATATCGTCGATTTACATTCATTGAAGCCCATTGAAGTCGATTCTCACTTTGTGTTGATTGAAAATTTTCAAAGTGTATCTTCCTCATTTGAAGTCGAATTTCAACATTTCTCATATATTTGAATGAGTTTGCATCTAACATTATCAGATATCGTCGATTTACATTCATTGAAGCTCATTGAAGTCGATTCTCACTTTGTGTTGATTGAAAATTTTCAAAGTCTATCTTCCTCATTTGAAGTCGAATTTCAACATTTCTCATATATTTGAATGAGTTTGCATCTAACTTTTTCAGATATCGTCGATTTACATTCATTGAAGTCCATTAAAGTCGATTCTTACTTTGTGTTGATTGAAAATTTTCAAAGTCTATCTTCCTCATTTGAAGTCGAATTTCAATATTTTTTATATATTTGAATGAGTTTGCATCTAACTTTGTCAGATATCGTCGATTTACATTCATTGAAGCCCATTGAAGTCGATTCTCACTTTGTGTTGATTGAAAATTTTCAAAGTCTATCTTCCTCATTTGAAGTCGAATTTCAACATTTCTCATATATATGAATGAGTTTGCATCTAACTTTATTGTCGGATATCGTCGATTTACATCCATTGAAGCCCATTGAAGTCGATTCTCACTTTGTGTTGATTGAAAATTTTCAAAGTCTATCTTCCTCATTTGAAGTCGAATTCCAACATTTCACATATATTTGAATGAGTTTGCATCTAACTTTGTCAGATATCGTCGATTTACATTCATTGAAGCCCATTGAAGTCGATTCTCACTTTGTGTTGATTGAAAATTTTCAAAGTCTATCTTCCTCATTTGAAGTCGAATTTCAACATTTCTCATATATATGAATGAGTTTGCATCTAACTTTGTCAGATATCGTCGATTTACATTCATTGAAGCCCATTAAAGTCGATTCTCACTTTGTGTTGATTGAAAATTTTCCAAGTCTATCTTCCTCATTTGAAGTCGAATTTTAACATTTTTTATATATTTGAATGAGTTTGCATCTAACTTTATTGTCAGATATCGTCGATTTACATCCATTGAAGCCCATTGAAGTCGATTCTCACTTTGTGTTGATTGAAAATTTTCAAAGTCTATCTTCCTCATTTGAAGTCGAATTTCCACATTTCTCATATATATGAATGAGTTTGCATCTAACTTTGTCAGATATCGTCGATTTACATTCATTGAAGCCCATTGAAGTCGATTCTCACTTTGTGTTGATTGAAAATTTTCAAAGTCTATCTTCCTCATTTGAAGTCGAATTTCAACATTTCTCATATATATGAATGAGTTTGCATCTAACTTTGTCAGATATCGTCGATTTACATTCATTGAAGCCCATTAAAGTCGATTCTCACTTTGTGTTGATTGAAAATTTTCCAAGTCTATCTTCCTCATTTGAAGTCGAATTTTAACATTTTTTATATATTTGAATGAGTTTGCATCTAACTTTCTTGTCAGATATCGTCGATTTACATCCATTGAAGCCCATTGAAGTCGATTCTCACTTTGTGTTGATTGAAAATTTTCAAAGTCTATCTTCCTCATTTGAAGTCGAATTTCAACATTTCTCATATATTTGAATGAGTTTGCATCTAACATTGTCAGATATCGTCGATTTACATTCATTGAAGCCCATTGAAGTCGATTCTCACTTTGTGTTGATTGAAAATTTTCAAAGTCTATCTTCCTCATTTGAAGTCGAGTTTCAACATTTCTTATATATTTGAATGAGTTTGCATCTAACTTTGTTGTCAGATATCCTCGATTTACATTCATTGAAGCCCATTGAAGTCGGATCTCTTTTTGTGTTGATTGAAAATTTTCAAAGTCTATCTTCCTCATTTGAAGTCGAGTTTCAACATTTCTTATATATTTGAATGAGTTTGCATCTAACTTTGTTGTCAGATATCGTCGATTTACATCCATTGAAGCCCATTGAAGTCGATTCTCACTTTGTGTTGATTGAAAATTTTCAAAGTCTATCTTCCTCATTTGAAGTCGAATTTCAACATTTCTTATATATTTGAATGAGTTAGTATCTGACTTTGTCAGATATCGTCGATTTACATTCATTGAAGCCCATTAAAGTCGATTCTCACTTTGTGTTGATTGAAAATTTTCAAAGTCTATCTTCCTCATTTGAAGTCGAATTTCAATATTTTTTATATATTTGAATGAGTTTGCATCTAACTTTGTCAGATATCGTCGATTTACATTCATTGAAGCCCATTGAAGTCGATTCTCACTTTGTGTTGATTGAAAATTTTCAAAGTCTATCTTCCTCATTTGAAGTCGAATTTCAACATTTCTCATATATATGAATGAGTTTGCATCTAACTTTGTCAGATATCGTCGATTTACATTCATTGAAGCCCATTAAAGTCGATTCTCACTTTGTGTTGATTGAAAATTTTCCAAGTCTATCTTCCTCATTTGAAGTCGAATTTTAACATTTTTTATATATTTGAATGAGTTTGCATCTAACTTTATTGTCAGATATCGTCGATTTACATTCATTGAAGCCCATTGAAGTCGATTCTCACTTTGTGTTGATTGAAAATTTTCAAAGTGTATCTTCCTCATTTGAAGTCGAATTTCAACATTTCTCATATATTTGAATGAGTTTGCATCTAACATTATCAGATATCGTCGATTTACATTCATTGAAGCTCATTGAAGTCGATTCTCACTTTGTGTTGATTGAAAATTTTCAAAGTCTATCTTCCTCATTTGAAGTCGAATTTCAACATTTCTCATATATTTGAATGAGTTTGCATCTAACTTTTTCAGATATCGTCGATTTACATTCATTGAAGTCCATTAAAGTCGATTCTCACTTTGTGTTGATTGAAAATTTTCAAAGTCTATCTTCCTCATTTGAAGTCGAATTTCAATATTTTTTATATATTTGAATGAGTTTGCATCTAACTTTGTCAGATATCGTCGATTTACATTCATTGAAGCCCATTGAAGTCGATTCTCACTTTGTGTTGATTGAAAATTTTCAAAGTCTATCTTCCTCATTTGAAGTCGAATTTCAACATTTCTCATATATATGAATGAGTTTGCATCTAACTTTATTGTCAGATATCGTCGATTTACATCCATTGAAGCCCATTGAAGTCGATTCTCACTTTGTGTTGATTGAAAATTTTCAAAGTCTATCTTCCTCATTTGAAGTCGAATTCCAACATTTCACATATATTTGAATGAGTTTGCATCTAACTTTGTCAGATATCGTCGATTTACATTCATTGAAGCCCATTGAAGTCGATTCTCACTTTGTGTTGATTGAAAATTTTCAAAGTCTATCTTCCTCATTTGAAGTCGAATTTCAACATTTCTCATATATATGAATGAGTTTGCATCTAACTTTGTCAGATATCGTCGATTTACATTCATTGAAGCCCATTAAAGTCGATTCTCACTTTGTGTTGATTGAAAATTTTCCAAGTCTATCTTCCTCATTTGAAGTCGAATTTTAACATTTTTTATATATTTGAATGAGTTTGCATCTAACTTTATTGTCAGATATCGTCGATTTACATCCATTGAAGCCCATTGAAGTCGATTCTCACTTTGTGTTGATTGAAAATTTTCAAAGTCTATCTTCCTCATTTGAAGTCGAATTCCAACATTTCACATATATTTGAATGAGTTTGCATCTAACTTTGTCAGATATCGTCGATTTACATTCATTGAAGCCCATTGAAGTCGATTCTCACTTTGTGTTGATTGAAAATTTTCAAAGTCTATCTTCCTCATTTGAAGTCGAATTTCCACATTTCTCATATATATGAATGAGTTTGCATCTAACTTTGTCAGATATCGTCGATTTACATTCATTGAAGCCCATTGAAGTCGATTCTCACTTTGTGTTGATTGAAAATTTTCAAAGTCTATCTTCCTCATTTGAAGTCGAATTTCAACATTTCTCATATATATGAATGAGTTTGCATCTAACTTTGTCAGATATCGTCGATTTACATTCATTGAAGCCCATTAAAGTCGATTCTCACTTTGTGTTGATTGAAAATTTTCCAAGTCTATCTTCCTCATTTGAAGTCGAATTTTAACATTTTTTATATATTTGAATGAGTTTGCATCTAACTTTCTTGTCAGATATCGTCGATTTACATCCATTGAAGCCCATTGAAGTCGATTCTCACTTTGTGTTGATTGAAAATTTTCAAAGTCTATCTTCCTCATTTGAAGTCGAATTTTAACATTTCTCATATATTTGAATGAGTTTGCATCTAACGTTGTCAGATATCGTCGATTTACATTCATTGAAGCCCATTGAAGTCGATTCTCACTTTGTGTTGATTGAAAATTTTCAAAGTGTATCTTCCTCATTTGAAGTCGAATTTCAACATTTCTCATATATTTGAATGAGTTTGCATCTAACATTGTCAGATATCGTCGATTTACATTCATTGAAGCCCATTGAAGTCGATTCTCACTTTGTGTTGATTGAAAATTTTCAAAGTCTATCTTCCTCTATTTGAAGTCGAGTTTCAACATTTCTTATATATTTGAATGAGTTTGCAGCTAACTTTGTTGTCAGATATCCTCGAATTAATTCATTGAAGCCCATTGAAGTCGGATCTCTTTTTGTGTTGATTGAAAATTTTCAAAGTCTATCTTCCTCATTTGAAGTCGAGTTTTCAACATTTCTTATATATTTGAATGAGTTTGCATCTAACTTTGTTGTCAGATATCGTCGATTTACATCCATTGAAGCCCATTGAAGTCGATTCTCACTTTGTGTTGATTGAAAATTTTCAAAGTCTATCTTCCTCATTTGAAGTCGAATTTCAACATTTCTTATATATTTGAATGAGTTAGTATCTGACTTTGTCAGATATCGTCGATTTACATTCATTGAAGCCCATTGAAGTCGATTCTCACTTTGTGTTGATTGAAAATTTTCAAAGTCTATCTTCCTCATTTGAAGTCGAATTTCAACATTTCTCATATATATGAATGAGTTTGCATCTAACTTTGTCAGATATCGTCGATTTACATTCATTGAAGCCCATTAAAGTCGATTCTCACTTTGTGTTGATTGAAAATTTTCCAAGTCTATCTTCCTCATTTGAAGTCGAATTTTAACATTTTTTATATATTTGAATGAGTTTGCATCTAACTTTATTGTCAGATATCGTCGATTTACATCCATTGAAGCCCATTGAAGTCGTTTCTCACTTTGTGTTGATTGAAAATTTTCAAAGTCTATCTTCCTCATTTGAAGTCGAATTCCAACATTTCACATATATTTGAATGAGTTTGCATCTAACTTTGTCAGATATCGTCGATTTACATTCATTGAAGCCCATTGAAGTCGATTCTCACTTTGTGTTGATTGAAAATTTTCAAAGTCTATCTTCCTCATTTGAAGTCGAATTTCAACATTTCTCATATATATGATTGAGTTTGCATCTAACTTTGTCAGATATCGTCGATTTACATTCATTGAAGCCCATTAAAGTCGATTCTCACTTTGTGTTGATTGAAAATTTTCCAAGTCTATCTTCCTCATTTGAAGTCGAATTTTAACATTTTTTATATATTTGAATGAGTTTGCATCTAACTTTATTGTCAGATATCGTCGATTTACATCCATTGAAGCCCATTGAAGTCGATTCTCACTTTGTGTTGATTGAAAATTTTCAAAGTCTATCTTCCTCATTTGAAGTCGAATTCCAACATTTCACATATATTTGAATGAGTTTGCATCTAACTTTGTCAGATATCGTCGATTTACATTCATTGAAGCCCATTGAAGTCGATTCTCACTTTGTGTTGATTGAAAATTTTCACAGTCTATCTTCCTCATTTGAAGTCGAATTTCCACATTTCTCATATATATGAATGAGTTTGCATCTAACTTTGTCAGATATCGTCGATTTACATTCATTGAAGCCCATTGAAGTCGATTCTCACTTTGTGTTGATTGAAAATTTTCAAAGTCTATCTTCCTCATTTGAAGTCGAATTTCAACATTTCCCATATATATGAATGAGTTTGCATCTAACTTTGTCAGATATCGTCGATTTACATTCATTGAAGCCCATTAAAGTCGATTCTCACTTTGTGTTGATTGAAAATTTTCCAAGTCTATCTTCCTCATTTGAAGTCGAATTTTAACATTTTTTATATATTTGAATGAGTTTGCATCTAACTTTCTTGTCAGATATCGTCGATTTACATCCATTGAAGCCCATTGAAGTCGATTCTCACTTTGTGTTGATTGAAAATTTTCAAAGTCTATCTTCCTCATTTGAAGTCGAATTTCAACATTTCTCATATATTTGAATGAGTTTGCATCTAACTTTGTCAGATATCGTCGATTTACATTCATTGAAGCCCATTGAAGTCGATTCTCACTTTGTGTTGATTGAAAATTTTCAAAGTGTATCTTCCTCATTTGAAGTCGAATTTCAACATTTCTCATATATTTGAATGAGTTTGCATCTAACTTTGTCAGATATCGTCGATTTACATCCATTGAAGCCCATTGAAGTCGATTCTCACTTTGTGTTGATTGAAAATTTTCAAAGTCTATCTTCCTCATTTGAAGTCGAATTTCAACATTTCTCATATATTTGAATGAGTTTGCATCTAACTTTGTCAGATATCGTCGATTTACATTCATTGAAGCCCATTGAAGTCGATTCTCACTTTGTGTTGATTGAAAATTTTCAAAGTGTATCTTCCTCATTTGAAGTCGAATTTCAACATTTCTCATATATTTGAATGAGTTTGCATCTAACATTGTCAGATATCGTCGATTTACATTCATTGAAGCCCATTGAAGTCGATTCTCACTTTGTGTTGATTGAAAATTTTCAAAGTCTATCTTCCTCATTTGAAGTCGAGTTTCAACATTTCTTATATATTTGAATGAGTTTGCATCTAACTTTGTTGTCAGATATCCTCGATTTACATTCATTGAAGCCCATTGAAGTCGGATCTCTTTTTGTGTTGATTGAAAATTTTCAAAGTCTATCTTCCTCATTTGAAGTCGAGTTTCAACATTTCTTATATATTTGAATGAGTTTGCATCTAACTTTGTTGTCAGATATCGTCGATTTACATCCATTGAAGCCCATTGAAGTCGATTCTCACTTTGTGTTGATTGAAAATTTTCAAAGTCTATCTTCCTCATTTGAAGTCGAATTTCAACATTTCTTATATATTTGAATGAGTTAGTATCTGACTTTGTCAGATATCGTCGATTTACATTCATTGAAGCCCATTAAAGTCGATTCTCACTTTGTGTTGATTGAAAATTTTCAAAGTCTATCTTCCTCATTTGAAGTCGAATTTCAATATTTTTTATATATTTGAATGAGTTTGCATCTAACTTTGTCAGATATCGTCGATTTACATTCATTGAAGCCCATTGAAGTCGATTCTCACTTTGTGTTGATTGAAAATTTTCAAAGTCTATCTTCCTCATTTGAAGTCGAATTTCAACATTTCTCATATATATGAATGAGTTTGCATCTAACTTTGTCAGATATCGTCGATTTACATTCATTGAAGCCCATTAAAGTCGATTCTCACTTTGTGTTGATTGAAAATTTTCCAAGTCTATCTTCCTCATTTGAAGTCGAATTTCAACATTTTTTATATATTTGAATGAGTTTGCATCTAACTTTCTTGTCAGATATCGTCGATTTACATCCATTGAAGCCCATTGAAGTCGATTCTCACTTTGTGTTGATTGAAAATTTTCAAAGTCTATCTTCCTCATTTGAAGTCGAATTTCAACATTTCTCATATATTTGAATGAGTTTGCATCTAACTTTGTCAGATATCGTCGATTTACATTCATTGAAGCCCATTGAAGTCGATTCTCACTTTGTGTTGATTGAAAATTTTCAAAGTCTATCTTCCTCATTTGAAGTCGAGTTTCAACATTTCTTATATATTTGAATGAGTTTGCATCTAACTTTGTTGTCAGATATCGTCGATTTACATCCATTGAAGCCCATTGAAGTCGATTCTCACTTTGTGTTGATTGAAAATTTTCAAAGTGTATCTTCCTCATTTGAAGTCGAATTTCAACATTTCTCATATATTTGAATGAGTTTGCATTTAACATTGTCAGATATCGTCGATTTACATTCATTGAAGCCCATTGAAGTCGATTCTCACTTTGTGTTGATTGAAAATTTTCAAAGTCTATCTTCCTCATTTGAAGTCGAGTTTCAACATTTCTTATATATTTGAATGAGTTTGCATCTAACTTTGTTGTCAGATATCGTCGATTTACTTCCATTGAAGCCCATTGAAGTCGATTCTCACTTTGTGTTGATTGAAAATTTTCAAAGTCTATCTTCATCATTTGAAGTCGAATTTCAATTTTTTTATATATTTGAATGAGTTTGCATCTAACTTTCTTGTCAGATATCGTCGATTTACATCCATTGAAGCCCATTGAAGTCGATTCTCACTTTGTGTTGATTGAAAATTTTCAAAGTCTATCTTCCTCATTTGAAGTCGAATTTCAACATTTCTCATATATTTGAATGAGTTTGCATCTAACTTTGTCAGATATCGTCGATTTACATTCATTGAAGCCCATTGAAGTCGATTCTCACTTTGTGTTGATTGAAAATTTTCCAAGTCTATCTTCCTCATTTGAAGTCGAATTTTAACATTTTTTATATATTTGAATGAGTTTGCATCTAACTTTCTTGTCAGATATCGTCGATTTACATCCATTGAAGCCCATTGAAGTCGATTCTCACTTTGTGTTGATTGAAAATTTTCAAAGTCTATCTTCCTCATTTGAAGTCGAATTTCAACATTTCTCATATATTTGAATGAGTTTGCATCTAACTTTGTCAGATATCGTCGATTTACATTCATTGAAGCCCATTGAAGTCGATTCTCACTTTGTGTTGATTGAAAATTTTCAAAGTGTATCTTCCTCATTTGAAGTCGAATTTCAACATTTCTCATATATTTGAATGAGTTTGCATCTAACATTGTCAGATATCGTCGATTTACATTCATTGAAGCCCATTGAAGTCGATTCTCACTTTGTGTTGATTGAAAATTTTCAAAGTCTATCTTCCTCATTTGAAGTCGAGTTTCAACATTTCTTATATATTTGAATGAGTTTGCATCTAACTTTGTTGTCAGATATCGTCGATTTACATCCATTGAAGCCCATTGAAGTCGATTCTCACTTTGTGTTGATTGAAAATTTTCAAAGTGTATCTTCCTCATTTGAAGTCGAATTTCAACATTTCTCATATATTTGAATGAGTTTGCATCTAACTTTGTCAGATATCGTCGATTTACATTCATTGAAGCCCATTGAAGTCGATTCTCACTTTGTGTTGATTGAAAATTTTCAAAGTGTATCTTCCTCATTTGAAGTCGAATTTCAACATTTCTCATATATTTGAATGAGTTTGCATCTAACATTGTCAGATATCGTCGATTTACATTCATTGAAGCTCATTGAAGTCGATTCTCACTATGTGTTGATTGAAAATTTTCAAAGTCTATCTTCCTCATTTGAAGTCGAATTTCAACATTTCTCATATATTTGAATGAGTTTGCATCTAACTTTTTCAGATATCGTCGATTTACATTCATTGAAGTCCATTAAAGTCGATTCTCACTTTGTGTTGATTGAAAATTTTCAAAGTCTATCTTCCTCATTTGAAGTCGAATTTCAATATTTTTTATATATTTGAATGAGTTTGCATCTAACTTTGTCAGATATCGTCGATTTACATTCATTGAAGCCCATTGAAGTCGATTCTCACTTTGTGTTGATTGAAAATTTTCAAAGTCTATCTTCCTCATTTGAAGTCGAATTTCAACATTTCTCATATATATGAATGAGTTTGCATCTAACTTTGTCAGATATCGTCGATTTACATTCATTGAAGCCCATTAAAGTCGATTCTCACTTTGTGTTGATTGAAAATTTTCCAAGTCTATCTTCCTCATTTGAAGTCGAATTTTAACATTTTTTATATATTTGAATGAGTTTGCATCTAACTTTATTGTCAGATATCGTCGATTTACATCCATTGAAGCCCATTGAAGTCGATTCTCACTTTGTGTTGATTGAAAATTTTCAAAGTCTATCTTCCTCATTTGAAGTCGAATTTCAACATTTCTGATATATTTGAATGAGTTAGTATCTGACTTTGTCAGATATCCTCGATTTACATCCATTGAAGCTCATTGAAGTCGAATCTCACTTTGTGTTGATTGAAAATTTTCAAAGTCTATCTTCCTAATTTGAAGTCGAATTTCAACATTTCTTATATATTTGAATGAGTTTGTATCTGAATTTGTCAGATATCGTCGATTTACATTCATTGAAGCCCATTGAAGTCGATTCTCACTTTGTGTTGATTGAAAATTCTCAAAGTGTATCTTCTTCATTTGAAGTCGAATTTCAACATTTCTTATATATTTGAATAAGTTTGCATCTAACTTTGTCAGATATCGTCGATTTACATTCATTGAAGGCCATTAAAGTCGACTCTCACTTTGTGTTGATTGAAAATTTTCAAAGTCTATCTTCCTCATTTGAAGTCGAATTTCAACATTTCTCATATATTTGAATGAGTTTGCATCTAACTTTGTCAGATATCTTCGATTTACATTCAATGAAGCCCATTGAAGTCGATTCTCACTTTGTGTTGATTGAAAATTTTCAAAGTCTATCTTCCTCATTTGAAGTCGAATTTCCACATTTCTCATATATATGAATGAGTTTGCATCTAACTTTGTCAGATATCGTCGATTTACATTCATTGAAGCCCATTAAAGTCGATTCTCACTTTGTGTTGATTGAAAATTTTCAAAGTCTATCTTCCTCATTTGAAGTCGAATTTAAACATTTCTCATATATTTGAATGAGTTTGCATCTAACTTTGTCAGATATCGTCGATTTACATTCATTGAAGCCCATTGAAGTCGATTCTCACTTTGTGTTGATTGAAAATTTTCAAAGTGTATCTTCCTAATTTGAAGTCGAATTTCAACATTTCTTATATATTTGAATGAGTTTGTATCTGAATTTGTCAGATATCGTCGATTTACATTCATTGAAGCCCATTGAAGTCGATTCTCACTTTGTGTTGATTGAAAATTCTCAAAGTGTATCTTCCTCATTTGAAGTCGAATTTCAACATTTCTTATATATTTGAATAAGTTTGCATCTAACTTTGTCAGATATCGTCGATTTACATTAATTGAAGGCCATTAAAGTCGACTCTCACTTTGTGTTGATTGAAAATTTTCAAAGTCTATCTTCCTCATTTGAAGTCGAATTTCAACATTTCTCATATATTTGAATGAGTTTGCATCTAACTTTGTCAGATATCTTCGATTTACATTCAATGAAGCCCATTGAAGTCGATTCTCACTTTGTGTTGATTGAAAATTTTCAAAGTCTATCTTCCTCATTTGAAGTCGAATTTCCACATTTCTCATATATATGAATGAGTTTGCATCTAACTTTGTCAGATATCGTCGATTTACATTCATTGAAGCCCATTAAAGTCGATTCTCACTTTGTGTTGATTGAAAATTTTCAAAGTCTATCTTCCTCATTTGAAGTCGAATTTAAACATTTCTCATGTATTTGAATGAGTTTGCATCTAACTTTGTCAGATATCGTCGATTTACGTTCATTGAAGCCCATTGAAGTCGATTCTCACTTTGTGTTGATTGAAAATTTTCAAAGTGTATCTTCCTCATTTGAAGTCGAATTTCAACATTTCTCATATATTTGAATGAGTTTGCATCTAACATTGTCAGATATCGTTGATTTACATTCATTGAAGCCCATTGAAGTCGATTCTCACTTTGTGTTGATTGAAAATTTTCAAAGTCTATCTTCCTTATTTGAAGTCGAGTTTCAACATTTCTTATATATTTGAATGAGTTTGCATCCAACTTTGTTGTCAGATATCGTCGATTTACATCCATTGAAGCCCATTGAAGTCGATTCTCACTTTGTGTTGATTGAAAATTTTCAAAGTCTATCTTCCTAATTTGAAGTCGAATTTCAACATTTCTTATATATTTGAATGAGTTTGTATCTGAATTTGTCAGATATCGTCGATTTACATTCATTGAAGCCCATTGAAGTCGATTCTCACTTTGTGTTGATTGAAAATTTTCAAAGTCTATCTTCCTCATTTGAAGTCGAATTTCAACATTTCTCATATATTTCAATGAGTTAGTATCTGACTTTGTCAGATATCCTCGATTTACATTCATTGAAGGCCATTAAAGTCGACTCTCACTTTGTGTTGATTGAAAATTTTCAAAGTCTATCTTCCTCATTTGAAGTCGAATTTAAACATTTCTCATATATTTGAATGAGTTTGCATCTAACTTTGTCAGATATCGTCGATTTACATTCATTGAAGCCCATTGAAGTCGATTCTCACTTTGTGTTGATTGAAAATTTTCAAAGTGTATCTTCCTCATTTGAAGTCGAATTTCAACATTTCTCATATATTTGAATGAGTTTGCATCTAACTTTGTCAGATATCGTCGATTTACATTCATTGAAGCCCATTGAAGTCGATTCTCACTTTGTGTTGATTGAAAATTTTCAAAGTGTATCTTCCTCATTTGAAGTCGAATTTCAACATTTCTCATATATTTGAATTAGTTTGCATCTAACATTGTCAGATATCGTCGATTTACATTCATTGAAGCCCATTGAAGTCGATTCTCACTTTGTGTTGATTGAAAATTTTCAAAGTCTATCTTCCTCATTTGAAGTCGAGTTTCAACATTTCTTATATATTTGAATGAGTTTGCATCTAACTTTGTTGTCAGATATCGTCGATTTACATCCATTGAAGCCCATTGAAGTCGATTCTCACTTTGTGTTGATTGAAAATTTTCAAAGTCTATCTTCCTCATTTGAAGTCGAATTTCAACATTTCTCATATATTCGAATGAGATTGTATCTGAATTTGTCAGATATCGTCGATTTACATTCATTGAAGCCCATTGAAGTCGATTCTCACTTTGTGTTGATTGAGAATTTTCAAAGTGTATCTTCCTCATTTGAAGTCGAATTTCAACATTTCTCATATATTTGAATGAGTTTGCATCTAACTTTGTCAGATATCGTCGATTTACATTCATTGAAGCCCATTGAAGTCGATTCTCACTTTGTGTTGATTGAAAATTTTCAAAGTCTATCTTCCTCATTTGAAGTCGAATTTCAACATTTCTCATATATTTGAATGAGTTTGCATCTCACTTTGTCAGATATCGTCGATTTACATTCATTGAAGCCCAATGAAGTCGATCCTCACTTTTTGTTGATTGAAAATTTTCAAAGTCTATCTTCCTCATTTGAAGTCGAATATCAACATTTCTCATAGATTTGAATGAGTTTGCATCCAACTTTGTCAGATATCGTCGATTTACATTCATTGAAGCCCATTGAAGTCGATTCTCACTTTGTGTTGATTGAAAATTTTCAGAGTGTATCTTCCTCATTTGAAGTCGAATTTCAACATTTCTTATATATTTGAATGAGTTAGTATCTGACTTTGTCAGATATCCTCGATTTACATTCATTGAAGCCCATTGAAGTCGAATCTCACTTTGTGTTGATTGAAAATTTTCAAAGTCTATCTTCCTAATTTGAAGTCGAATTTCAACATTTCTCATATATTTGAATGAGTTTGCATCTCACTTTGTCAGATATCGTCGATTTACATTCATTGAAGCCCAATGAAGTCGATTCTCACTTTTTGTTGATTGAAAATTTTCAAAGTCTATCTTCCTCATTTGAAGTCGAATATCAACATTTCTCATAGATTTGAATGAGTTTGCATCCAACTTTGTCAGATATCGTCGATTTACATTCATTGAAGCCCAATGAAGTCGATTCTCACTTTTTGTTGATTGAAAATTTTCAAAGTCTATCTTCCTCATTTGAAGTCGAATATCAACATTTCTCATAGATTTGAATGAGTTTGCATCCAACTTTGTCAGATATCGTCGATTTACATTCATTGAAGCCCATTGAAGTCGATTCTCACTTTGTGTTGATTGAAAATTTTCAGAGTGTATCTTCCTCATTTGAAGTCGAATTTCAACATTTCTTATATATTTGAATGAGTTTGCATCTCACTTTGTCAGATATCGTCGATTTACATTCATTGAAGCCCAATGAAGTCGATTCTCACTTTTTGTTGATTGAAAATTTTCAAAGTCTATCTTCCTCATTTGAAGTCGAATATCAACATTTCTCATAGATTTGAATGAGTTTGCATCCAACTTTGTCAGATATCGTCGATTTACATTCATTGAAGCCCATTGAAGTCGATTCTCACTTTGTGTTGATTGAAAATTTTCAGAGTGTATCTTCCTCATTTGAAGTCGAATTTCAACATTTCTTATATATTTGAATGAGTTAGTATCTGACTTTGTCAGATATCCTCGATTTACATTCATTGAAGCCCATTGAAGTCGATTCTCACTTTGTGTTGATTGAAAATTTTCAAAGTCTATCTTCCTCATTTGAAGTCGAATTTCAACATTTCTCATATATTTGAATGAGTTTGCATCTCACTTTGTCAGATATCGTCGATTTACATTCATTGAAGCCCAATGAAGTCGATTCTCACTTTTTGTTGATTGAAAATTTTCAAAGTCTATCTTCCTCATTTGAAGTCGAATATCAACATTTCTCATAGATTTGAATGAGTTTGCATCCAACTTTGTCAGATATCGTCGATTTACATTCATTGAAGCCCATTGAAGTCGATTCTCACTTTGTGTTGATTGAAAATTTTCAAAGTCTATCTTCCTAATTTGAAGTCGAATTTCAACATTTCTTATATATTTGAATGAGTTTGTATCTGAATTTGTCATATATCCTCGATTTACATTCATTGAAGCTCATTGAAGTCGAATCTCACTTTGTGTTGATTGAAAATTTTCAAAGTCTATCTTCCTAATTTGAAGTCGAATTTCAACATTTCTCATATATTTGAATGAGTTAGTATCTGACTTTGTCAGATATCCTCGATTTACATTCATTGAAGCCCATTGAAGTCGAATCTCACTTTGTGTTGATTGAAAATTTTCAAAGTCTATCTTCCTAATTTGAAGTCGAATTTCAACATTTCTTATATATTTGAATGAGTTTGTATCTGAATTTGTCAGATATCGTCGATTTACATTCATTGAAGCCCATTGAAGTCGATTCTCACTTTGTGTTGATTGAAAATTTTCAAAGTCTATCTTCCTCATTTGAAGTCGAATTTCAACATTCCTGATATATTTGAATGAGTTAGTATCTGACTTTGTCAGATATCCTCGATTTACATTCATTGAAGCCCATTGAAGTCGAATCTCACTTTGTGTTGATTGAAAATTTTCAAAGTCTATCTTCCTAATTTGAAGTCGAATTTCAACATTTCTTATATATTTGAATGAGTTTGTATCTGAATTTGTCATATATCCTCGATTTACATTCATTGAAGCTCATTGAAGTCGAATCTCACTTTGTGTTGATTGAAAATTTTCAATGTCTATCTTCCTCATTTGAAGTCGAATTTCAACATTTCTCATATATTTGAATGAGTTTGCATCTAACTTTGTCAGATATCGTCGATTTACATGCATTGAAACCCATTAAAGTCGATTCTCACTTTGTGTTGATTGAAAATTTTCAAAGTCTATCTCCCTCATTTGAAGTCGAATATCAACATTTCTCATAGATTTGAATGAGTTTGCATCCAACTTTGTCAGATATCGTCGATTTACATTCATTGAAGCCCATTGAAGTCGATTCTCACTTTGTCTTGATTGAAAATTTTCAAAGTGTATCTTCCTCATTTGAAGTCGAATTTCAACATTTCTTATATATTTGAATGAGTTAGTATCTGACTTTGTCAGATATCCTCGATTTACATTCATTGAGGCCCATTGAAGTCGAATCTCACTTTGTGTTGATTGAAAATTTTCAAAGTCTATCTTCCTAATTTGAAGTCGAATTTCAACATTTCTTATATATTTGAATGAGTTAGTATCTGACTTTGTCAGATATCCTCGATTTACATTCATTGAAGCCCATTGAAGTCGAATCTCACTTTGTGTTGATTGAAAATTTTCAAAGTCTATCTTCCTAATTTGAAGTCGAATTTCAACATTTCTTATATATTTGAATGAGTTTGTATCTGAATTTGTCAGATATCGTCGATTTACATTCATTGAAGCCCATTGAAGTCGATTCTCACTTTGTGTTGATTGAAAATTTTCAAAGTCTATCTTCCTCATTTGAAGTCGAATTTCAACATTTCTCATATATTTGAATGAGTTTGCATCTAACTTTGTCAGATATCGTCGATTTACATGCATTGAAGCCCATTAAAGTCGATTCTCACTTTGTGTTGATTGAAAATTTTCAAAGTCTATCTTCCTCATTTGAAGTCGAATATCAACATTTCTCATAGATTTGAATGAGTTTGCATCCAACTTTGTCAGATATCGTCGATTTACATTCATTGAAGCCCATTGAAGTCGATTCTCACTTTGTGTTGATTGAAAATTTTCAAAGTGTATCTTCCTCATTTGAAGTCGAATTTCAACATTTCTTATATATTTGAATGAGTTAGTATCTGACTTTGTCAGATATCCTCGATTTACATTCATTGAAGCCCATTGAAGTCGAATCTCACTTTGTGTTGATTGAAAATTTTCAAAGTCTATATTCCTAATTTGAAGTCGAATTTCAACATTTCTTATATATTTGAATGAGTTAGTATCTGACTTTGTCAGATATCCTCGATTTACATTCATTGAAGCCCATTGAAGTCGAATCTCACTTTGTGTTGATTGAAAATTTTCAAAGTCTATCTTCCTAATTTGAAGTCGAATTTCAACATTTCTTATATATTTGAATGAGTTTGTATCTGAATTTGTCAGATATCGTCGATTTACATTCATTGAAGCCCATTGAAGTCGATTCTCACTTTGTGTTGATTGAAAATTTTCAAAGTCTATCTTCCTCATTTGAAGTCGAATTTCAACATTTCTGATATATTTGAATGAGTTAGTATCTGACTTTGTCATATATCCTCGATTTACATTCATTGAAGCTCATTGAAGTCGAATCTCACTTTGTGTTGATTGAAAATTTTCAAAGTCTATCTTCCTAATTTGAAGTCGAATTTCAACATTTCTTATATATTTGAATGAGTTTGTATCTGAATTTGTCAGATATCGTCGATTTACATTCATTGAAGCCCATTGTGGTCGATTCTCACTTTGTGTTGATTGAAAATTTTCAAAGTGTATCTTCCTCATTTGAAGTCGAATTTCAACATTTCTTATATATTTGAATGAGTTTGCATCCAACTTTGTCAGATATCGTCGATTTACATTCATTGAAGCCCATTGAAGTCGATTCTCACTTTGTGTTGATTGAAAATTTTCAAAGTGTATCTTCCTCATTTGAAGTCGAATTTCAACATTTCTTATATATTTGAATGAGTTAGTATCTGACTTTGTCAGATATCCTCGATTTACATTCATTGAAGCCCATTGAAGTCGAATCTCACTTTGTGTTGATTGAAAATTTTCAAAGTCTATCTTCCTAATTTGAAGTCGAATTTCAACATTTCTTATATATTTGAATGAGTTTGTATCTGAATTTGTCAGATATCCTCGATTTACATTCATTGAAGCTCATTGAAGTCGAATCTCACTTTGTGTTGATTGAAAATTTTCAAAGTCTATCTTCCTAATTTGAAGTCGAATTTCAACATTTCTTATATATTTGAATGAGTTTGTATCTGAATTTGTCAGATATCGCCGATTTACATTCATTGAAGCCCATTGTGGTCGAATCTCACTTTGTGTTGATTGAAAATTTTCAAAGTCTATCTTCCTCATTTGAAGTCGAATATCAACATTTCTCATAGATTTGAATGAGTTTGCATCCAACTTTGTCAGATATCGTCGATTTACATTCATTGAAGCCCATTGAAGTCGATTCTCATTTTGTGTTGATTGAAAATTTTCAAAGTGTATCTTCCTCATTTGAAGTCGAATTTCAACATTTCTTATATATTTGAATGAGTTAGTATCTGACTTTGTCAGATATCCTCGATTTACATTCATTGAAGCCCATTGAAGTCGAATCTCACTTTGTGTTGATTGAAAATTTTCAAAGTCTATCTTCCTAATTTGAAGTCGAATTTCAACATTTCTTATATATTTGAATGAGTTTGTATCTGAATTTGTCAGATATCGTCGATTTACATTCATTGAAGCCCATTGAAGTCGATTCTCACTTTGTGTTGATTGAAAATTTTCAAAGTCTATCTTCCTCATTTGAAGTCGAGTTTCAACATTTCTTATATATTTGAATGAGTTTGCATCTAACTTTGTTGTCAGATATCGTCGATTTACATTCATTGAAGACCATTGAAGTCGATTCTCACTTTGTGTTGATTGAAAATTTTCAAAGTCTATCTTCCTCATTTGAAGTCGAATTTCAACATTTCTCATATATTTGAATGAGTTTGCATCTAACTTTGTCAGATATCGTCGATTTACATTCATTGAAGCCCATTGAAGTCGATTCTCACTTTGTGTTGATTGAAAATTTTCAAAGTCTATCTTCCTAATTTGAAGTCGAATTTCAACATTTCTTATATATTTGAATGAGTTTGTATCTGAATTTGTCAGATATCGTCGATTTACATTCATTGAAACCCATTGAAGTCGATTCTCACTTTGTGTTGATTGAAAATTTTCAAAGTCTATCTTCCTCATTTGAAGTCGAATTTCAACATTTCTGATATATTTGAATGAGTTAGTATCTGACTTTGTCATATATCCTCGATTTACATTCATTGAAGCTCATTGAAGTCGAATCTCACTTTGTGTTGATTGAAAATTTTCAAAGTCTATCTTCCTAATTTGAAGTCGAATTTCAACATTTCTTATATATTTGAATGAGTTTGTATATGAATTTGTCAGATATCGCCGATTTACATTCATTGAAGCCCATTGTGGTCGAATCTCACTTTGTGTTGATTGAAAATTTTCAAAGTCTATCTTCCTCATTTGAAGTCGAATATCAACATTTCTCATAGATTTGAATGAGTTTGCATCCAACTTTGTCAGATATCGTCGATTTACATTCATTGAAGCCCATTGAAGTCGATTCTCACTTTGTGTTGATTGAAAATTTTCAAAGTGTATCTTCCTCATTTGAAGTCGAATTTCAACATTTCTTATATATTTGAATGAGTTAGTATCTGACTTTGTCAGATATCCTCGATTTACATTCATTGAAGCCCATTGAAGTCGAATCTCACTTTGTGTTGATTGAAAATTTTCAAAGTCTATCTTCCTAATTTGAAGTCGAATTTCAACATTTCTTATATATTTGAATGAGTTAGTATCTGACTTTGTCAGATATCCTCGATTTACATTCATTGAAGCCCATTGAAGTTGAATCTCACTTTGTGTTGATTGAAAATTTTCAAAGTCTATCTTCCTAATTTGAAGTCGAATTTCAACATTTCTTATATATTTGAATGAGTTTGTATCTGAATTTGTCAGATATCGTCGATTTACATTCATTGAAGCCCATTGAAGTCGATTCTCACTTTGTGTTGATTGAAAATTTTCAAAGTCTATCTTCCTCATTTGAAGTCGAGTTTCAACATTTCTTATATATTTGAATGAGTTTGCATCTAACTTTGTTGTCAGATATCGTCGATTTACATTCATTGAAGACCATTGAAGTCGATTCTCACTTTGTGTTGATTGAAAATTTTCAAAGTCTATCTTCCTCATTTGAAGTCGAATTTCAACATTTCTCATATATTTGAATGAGTTTGCATCTAACTTTGTCAGATATCGTCGATTTACATTCATTGAAGCCCATTGAAGTCGATTCTCACTTTGTGTTGATTGAAAATTTTCAAAGTGTATCTTCCTCATTTGAAGTCGAATTTCAACATTTCTCATATATTTGAATGAGTTTGCATCTAACATTGTCAGATATCGTCGATTTACATTCATTGAAGCCCATTGAAGTCGATTCTCACTTTGTGTTGATTGAAAATTTTCAAAGTCTATCTTCCTCATTTGAAGTCGAGTTTCAACATTTCTTATATATTTGAATGAGTTTGCATCTAACTTTGTTGTCAGATATCGTCGATTTACATCCATTGAAGCCCATTGAAGTCGATTCTCACTTTGTGTTGATTGAAAATTTTCAAAGTCTATCTTCCTCATTTGAAGTCGAATTTCAACATTTCTCATATATTTGAATGAGACTGTATCTGAATTTGTCAGATATCGTCGATTTACATTCATTGAAGCCCATTGAAGTCGATTCTCACTTTGTGTTGATTGAGAATTTTCAAAGTGTATCTTCCTCATTTGAAGTCGAATTTCAACATTTCTCATATATTTGAATGAGTTTGCATCTAACTTTGTCAGATATCGTCGATTTACATTCATTGAAGCCCATTGAAGTCGATTCTCACTTTGTGTTGATTGAAAATTTTCAAAGTCTATCTTCCTCATTTGAAGTCGAATTTCAACATTTCTCATATATTTGAATGAGTTTGCATCTCACTTTGTCAGATATCGTCGATTTACATTCATTGAAGCCCATTGAAGTCGATTCTCACTTTGTGTTGATTGAAAATTTTCAAAGTGTATCTTCCTCATTTGAAGTCGAATTTCAATATTTCTCATATATTTGAATGAGTTTGCATCTAACATTGTCAGATATCGTCGATTTACATTCATTGAAGCCCATTGAAGTCGATTCTCACTTTGTGTTTATTGTAAATTTTCAAAGTCTATCTTCCTCATTTGAAGTCGAATTTCAACATTTCTGATATATTTGAATGAGTTAGTATCTGACTTTGTCATATATCCTCGATTTACATTCATTGAAGCTCATTGAAGTCGAATCTCACTTTGTGTTGATTGAAAATTTTCAATGTCTATCTTCCTCATTTGAAGTCGAATTTCAACATTTCTCATATATTTGAATGAGTTTGCATCTAACTTTGTCAGATATCGTCGATTTACATGCATTGAAACCCATTAAAGTCGATTCTCACTTTGTGTTGATTGAAAATTTTCAAAGTCTATCTCCCTCATTTGAAGTCGAATATCAACATTTCTCATAGATTTGAATGAGTTTGCATCCAACTTTGTCAGATATCGTCGATTTACATTCATTGAAGCCCATTGAAGTCGATTCTCACTTTGTGTTGATTGAAAATTTTCAAAGTGTATCTTCCTCATTTGAAGTCGAATTTCAACATTTCTTATATATTTGAATGAGTTAGTATCTGACTTTGTCAGATATCCTCGATTTACATTCATTGAGGCCCATTGAAGTCGAATCTCACTTTGTGTTGATTGAAAATTTTCAAAGTCTATCTTCCTAATTTGAGGTCGAATTTCAACATTTCTTATATATTTGAATGAGTTAGTATCTGACTTTGTCAGATATCCTCGATTTACATTCATTGAAGCCCATTGAAGTCGAATCTCACTTTGTGTTGATTGAAAATTTTCAAAGTCTATCTTCCTAATTTGAAGTCGAATTTCAACATTTCTTATATATTTGAATGAGTTTGTATCTGAATTTGTCAGATATCGTCGATTTACATTCATTGAAGCCCATTGAAGTCGATTCTCACTTTGTGTTGATTGAAAATTTTCAAAGTCTATCTTCCTCATTTGAAGTCGAATTTCAACATTTCTCATATATTTGAATGAGTTTGCATCTAACATTGTCAGATATCGTCGATTTACATTCATTGAAGCCCATTGAAGTCGATTCTCACTTTGTGTTGATTGAAAATTTTCAAAGTCTATCTTCCTCATTTGAAGTCGAGTTTCAACATTTCTTATATATTTGAATGAGTTTGCATCTAACTTTGTTGTCAGATATCGTCGATTTACATCCATTGAAGCCCATTGAAGTCGATTCTCACTTTGTGTTGATTGAAAATTTTCAAAGTCTATCTTCCTCATTTGAAGTCGAATTTCAACATTTCTCATATATTTGAATGAGACTGTATCTGAATTTGTCAGATATCCTCGATTTACATTCATTGAGGCCCATTGAAGTCGAATCTCACTTTGTGTTGATTGAAAATTTTCAAAGTCTATCTTCCTAATTTGAGGTCGAATTTCAACATTTCTTATATATTTGAATGAGTTAGTATCTGACTTTGTCAGATATCCTCGATTTACATTCATTGAAGCCCATTGAAGTCGAATCTCACTTTGTGTTGATTGAAAATTTTCAAAGTCTATCTTCCTAATTTGAAGTCGAATTTCAACATTTCTCATATATTTGAATGAGTTTGCATCTAACTTTGTCAGATATCGTCGATTTACATGCATTGAAACCCATTAAAGTCGATTCTCACTTTGTGTTGATTGAAAATTTTCAAAGTCTATCTCCCTCATTTGAAGTCGAATATCAACATTTCTCATAGATTTGAATGAGTTTGCATCCAACTTTGTCAGATATCGTCGATTTACATTCATTGAAGCCCATTGAAGTCGATTCTCACTTTGTCTTGATTGAAAATTTTCAAAGTGTATCTTCCTCATTTGAAGTCGAATTTCAACATTTCTTATATATTTGAATGAGTTAGTATCTGACTTTGTCAGATATCCTCGATTTACATTCATTGAGGCCCATTGAAGTCGAATCTCACTTTGTGTTGATTGAAAATTTTCAAAGTCTATCTTCCTAATTTGAAGTCGAATTTCAACATTTCTTATATATTTGAATGAGTTAGTATCTGACTTTGTCAGATATCCTCGATTTACATTCATTGAAGCCCATTGAAGTCGAATCTCACTTTGTGTTGATTGAAAATTTTCAAAGTCTATCTTCCTAATTTGAAGTCGAATTTCAACATTTCTTATATATTTGAATGAGTTTGTATCTGAATTTGTCAGATATCGTCGATTTACATTCATTGAAGCCCATTGAAGTCGATTCTCACTTTGTGTTGATTGAAAATTTTCAAAGTCTATCTTCCTCATTTGAAGTCGAATTTCAACATTTCTCATATATTTGAATGAGTTTGCATCTAACTTTGTCAGATATCGTCGATTTACATGCATTGAAGCCCATTAAAGTCGATTCTCACTTTGTGTTGATTGAAAATTTTCAAAGTCTATCTTCCTCATTTGAAGTCGAATATCAACATTTCTCATAGATTTGAATGAGTTTGCATCCAACTTTGTCAGATATCGTCGATTTACATTCATTGAAGCCCATTGAAGTCGATTCTCACTTTGTGTTGATTGAAAATTTTCAAAGTGTATCTTCCTCATTTGAAGTCGAATTTCAACATTTCTTATATATTTGAATGAGTTAGTATCTGACTTTGTCAGATATCCTCGATTTACATTCATTGAAGCCCATTGAAGTCGAATCTCACTTTGTGTTGATTGAAAATTTTCAAAGTCTATATTCCTAATTTGAAGTCGAATTTCAACATTTCTTATATATTTGAATGAGTTAGTATCTGACTTTGTCAGATATCCTCGATTTACATTCATTGAAGCCCATTGAAGTCGAATCTCACTTTGTGTTGATTGAAAATTTTCAAAGTCTATCTTCCTAATTTGAAGTCGAATTTCAACATTTCTTATATATTTGAATGAGTTTGTATCTGAATTTGTCAGATATCGTCGATTTACATTCATTGAAGCCCATTGAAGTCGATTCTCACTTTGTGTTGATTGAAAATTTTCAAAGTCTATCTTCCTCATTTGAAGTCGAATTTCAACATTTCTGATATATTTGAATGAGTTAGTATCTGACTTTGTCATATATCCTCGATTTACATTCATTGAAGCTCATTGAAGTCGAATCTCACTTTGTGTTGATTGAAAATTTTCAAAGTCTATCTTCCTAATTTGAAGTCGAATTTCAACATTTCTTATATATTTGAATGAGTTTGTATCTGAATTTGTCAGATATCGTCGATTTACATTCATTGAAGCCCATTGTGGTCGATTCTCACTTTGTGTTGATTGAAAATTTTCAAAGTGTATCTTCCTCATTTGAAGTCGAATTTCAACATTTCTTATATATTTGAATGAGTTTGCATCCAACTTTGTCAGATATCGTCGATTTACATTCATTGAAGCCCATTGAAGTCGATTCTCACTTTGTGTTGATTGAAAATTTTCAAAGTGTATCTTCCTCATTTGAAGTCGAATTTCAACATTTCTTATATATTTGAATGAGTTAGTATCTGACTTTGTCAGATATCCTCGATTTACATTCATTGAAGCCCATTGAAGTCGAATCTCACTTTGTGTTGATTGAAAATTTTCAAAGTCTATCTTCCTAATTTGAAGTCGAATTTCAACATTTCTTATATATTTGAATGAGTTTGTATCTGAATTTGTCAGATATCGTCGATTTACATTCATTGAAGCCCATTGAAGTCGATTCTCACTTTGTGTTGATTGAAAATTTTCAAAGTCTATCTTCCTCATTTGAAGTCGAATATCAACATTTCTCATAGATTTGAATGAGTTTGCATCCAACTTTGTCAGATATCGTCGATTTACATTCATTGAAGCCCATTGAAGTCGATTCTCACTTTGTGTTGATTGAAAATTTTCAAAGTGTATCTTCCTCATTTGAAGTCGAATTTCAACATTTCTTATATATTTGAATGAGTTAGTATCTGACTTTGTCAGATATCCTCGATTTACATTCATTGAAGCCCATTGAAGTCGAATCTCACTTTGTGTTGTTTGAAAATTTTCAAAGTCTATCTTCCTAATTTGAAGTCGAATTTCAACATTTCTTATATATTTGAATGAGTTAGTATCTGACTTTGTCAGATATCCTCGATTTACATTCATTGAAGCCCATTGAAGTCGAATCTCACTTTGTGTTGATTGAAAATTTTCAAAGTCTATCTTCCTCATTTGAAGTCGAATTTCAACATTTCTCATATATTTGAATGAGTTTGCATCTAACTTTGTCAGATATCGTCGATTTACATGCATTGAAGCCCATTGAAGTCGATTCTCACTTTGTGTTGATTGAAAATTTTCAAAGTCTATCTTCCTCATTTGAAGTCGAATTTCAACATTTCTCATATATTTGAATGAGATTGTATCTGAATTTGTCAGATATCGTCGATTTACATTCATTGAAGCCCATTGAAGTCGATTCTCACTTTGTGTTGATTGAGAATTTTCAAAGTGTATCTTCCTCATTTGAAGTCGAATTTCAACATTTCTCATATATTTGAATGAGTTTGCATCTAACTTTGTCAGATATCGTCGATTTACATTCATTGAAGCCCATTGAAGTCGATTCTCACTTTGTGTTGATTGAAAATTTTCAAAGTCTATCTTCCTCATTTGAAGTCGAATTTCAACATTTCTCATATATTTGAATGAGTTTGCATCTCACTTTGTCAGATATCGTCGATTTACATTCATTGAAGCCCATTGAAGTCGATTCTCACTTTGTGTTGAATGAAAATTTTCAAAGTGTATCTTCCTCATTTGAAGTCGAATTTCAATATTTCTCATATATTTGAATGAGTTTGCATCTAACATTGTCAGATATCGTCGATTTACATTCATTGAAGCCCATTGAAGTCGATTCTCACTTTGTGTTTATTGAAAATTTTCAAAGTCTATCTTCCTCATTTGAAGTCGAATTTCAACATTTCTGATATATTTGAATGAGTTAGTATCTGACTTTGTCATATATCCTCGATTTACATTCATTGAAGCTCATTGAAGTCGAATCTCACTTTGTGTTGATTGAAAATTTTCAATGTCTATCTTCCTCATTTGAAGTCGAATTTCAACATTTCTCATATATTTGAATGAGTTTGCATCTAACTTTGTCAGATATCGTCGATTTACATGCATTGAAACCCATTAAAGTCGATTCTCACTTTGTGTTGATTGAAAATTTTCAAAGTCTATCTCCCTCATTTGAAGTCGAATATCAACATTTCTCATAGATTTGAATGAGTTTGCATCCAACTTTGTCAGATATCGTCGATTTACATTCATTGAAGCCCATTGAAGTCGATTCTCACTTTGTGTTGATTGAAAATTTTCAAAGTGTATCTTCCTCATTTGAAGTCGAATTTCAACATTTCTTATATATTTGAATGAGTTAGTATCTGACTTTGTCAGATATCCTCGATTTACATTCATTGAGGCCCATTGAAGTCGAATCTCACTTTGTGTTGATTGAAAATTTTCAAAGTCTATCTTCCTAATTTGAAGTCGAATTTCAACATTTCTTATATATTTGAATGAGTTAGTATCTGACTTTGTCAGATATCCTCGATTTACATTCATTGAAGCCCATTGAAGTCGAATCTCACTTTGTGTTGATTGAAAATTTTCAAAGTCTATCTTCCTAATTTGAAGTCGAATTTCAACATTTCTTATATATTTGAATGAGTTTGTATCTGAATTTGTCAGATATCGTCGATTTACATTCATTGAAGCCCATTGAAGTCGATTCTCACTTTGTGTTGATTGAAAATTTTCAAAGTCTATCTTCCTCATTTGAAGTCGAATTTCAACATTTCTCATATATTTGAATGAGTTTGCATCTAACTTTGTCAGATATCGTCGATTTACATGCATAGAAGCCCATTAAAGTCGATTCTCACTTTGTATTGATTGAAAATTTTCAAAGTCTATCTTCCTCATTTGAAGTCGAATATCAACATTTCTCATAGATTTGAATGAGTTTGCATCCAACTTTGTCAGATATCGTCGATTTACATTCATTGAAGCCCATTGAAGTCGATTCTCACTTTGTGTTGATTGAAAATTTTCAAAGTGTATCTTCCTCATTTGAAGTCGAATTTCAACATTTCTTATATATTTGAATGAGTTAGTATCTGACTTTGTCAGATATCCTCGATTTACATTCATTGAAGCCCATTGAAGTCGAATCTCACTTTGTGTTGATTGAAAATTTTCAAAGTCTATATTCCTAATTTGAAGTCGAATTTCAACATTTCTTATATATTTGAATGAGTTAGTATCTGACTTTGTCAGATATCCTCGATTTACATTCATTGAAGCCCATTGAAGTCGAATCTCACTTTGTGTTGATTGAAAATTTTCAAAGTCTATCTTCCTAATTTGAAGTCGAATTTCAACATTTCTTATATATTTGAATGAGTTTGTATCTGAATTTGTCAGATATCGTCGATTTACATTCATTGAAGCCCATTGAAGTCGATTCTCACTTTGTGTTGATTGAAAATTTTCAAAGTCTATCTTCCTCATTTGAAGTCGAATTTCAACATTTCTGATATATTTGAATGAGTTAGTATCTGACTTTGTCATATATCCTCGATTTACATTCATTGAAGCTCATTGAAGTCGAATCTCACTTTGTGTTGATTGAAAATTTTCAAAGTCTATCTTCCTAATTTGAAGTCGAATTTCAACATTTCTTATATATTTGAATGAGTTTGTATCTGAATTTGTCAGATATCGTCGATTTACATTCATTGAAGCCCATTGTGGTCGATTCTCACTTTGTGTTGATTGAAAATTTTCAAAGTGTATCTTCCTCATTTGAAGCCGAATTTCAACATTTCTTATATATTTGAATGAGTTTGCATCCAACTTTGTCAGATATCGTCGATTTACATTCATTGAAGCCCATTGAAGTCGATTCTCACTTTGTGTTGATTGAAAATTTTCAAAGTCTATCTTCCTAATTTGAAGTCGAATTTCAACATTTCTTATATATTTGAATGAGTTAGTATCTGACTTTGTCAGATATCCTCGATTTACATTCATTGAAGCCCATTGAAGTCGAATCTCACTTTGTGTTGATTGAAAATTTTCAAAGTCCATCTTCCTAATTTGAAGTCGAATTTCAACATTTCTTATATATTTGAATGAGTTTGTATCTGAATTTGTCAGATATCGTCGATTTACATTCATTGAAGCCCATTGAAGTCGATTCTCACTTTGTGTTGATTGAAAATTTTCAAAGTCTATCTTCCTCATTTGAAGTCGAATTTCAACATTTCCCATATATTTGAATGAGTTTGCATCTAACTTTGTCAGATATCGTCGATTTACATGCATTGAAGCCCATTAAAGTCGATTCTCACTTTGTGTTGATTGAAAATTTTCAAAGTCTATCTTCCTCATTTGAAGTCGAATATCAACATTTCTCATAGATTTGAATGAGTTTGCATCCAACTTTGTCAGATATCGTCGATTTACATTCATTGAAGCCCATTGAAGTCGATTCTCACTTTGTGTTGATTGAAAATTTTCAAAGTGTATCTTCCTCATTTGAAGTCGAATTTCAACATTTCTTATATATTTGAATGAGTTAGTATCTGACTTTGTCAGATATCCTCGATTTACATTCATTGAAGCCCATTGAAGTCGAATCTCACTTTGTGTTGATTGAAAATTTTCAAAGTCTATATTCCTAATTTGAAGTTGAATTTCAACATTTCTTATATATTTGAATGAGTTAGTATCTGACTTTGTCAGATATCCTCGATTTACATTCATTGAAGCCCATTGAAGTCGAATCTCACTTTGTGTTGATTGAAAATTTTCAAAGTCTATCTTCCTAATTTGAAGTCGAATTTCAACATTTCTTATATATTTGAATGAGTTAGTATCTGACTTTGTCAGATATCCTCGATTTACATTCATTGAAGCCCATTGAAGTCGAATCTCACTTTGTGTTGACTGAAAATTTTCAAAGTCTATCTTCCTAATTTGAAGTCGAATTTCAACATTTCTTATATATTTGAATGAGTTTGTATCTGAATTTGTCAGATATCGTCGATTTACATTCATTGAAGCCCATTGAAGTCGATTCTCACTTTGTGTTGATCGAAAATTTTCAAAGTCTATCTTCCTCATTTGAAGTCGAATTTCAACATTTCTCATATATTTGAATGAGTTTGCATCTAACTTTGTCAGATATCGTCGATTTACATGCATTGAAGCCCATTAAAGTCGATTCTCACTTTGTGTTGATTGAAAATTTTCAAAGTCTATCTTCCTCATTTGAAGTCGAATATCAACATTTCTCATAGATTTGAATGAGTTTGCATCCATCTTTGTCAGATATCGTCGATTTACATTCATTGAAGCCCATTGAAGTCGATTCTCACTTTGTGTTGAGAGAAAATTTTCAAAGTGTATCTTCCTCATTTGAAGTCGAATTTCAACATTTCTTATATATTTGAATGAGTTAGTATCTGACTTTGTCAGATATCCTCGATTTACATTCATTGAAGCCCATTGAAGTCGAATCTCACTTTGTGTTGATTGAAAATTTTCAAAGTCTATATTCCTAATTTGAAGTCGAATTTCAACATTTCTTATATATTTGAATGAGTTAGTATCTGACTTTGTCAGATATCCTCGATTTACATTCATTGAAGCCCATTGAAGTCGAATCTCACTTTGTGTTGATTGAAAATTTTCAAAGTCTATCTTCCTAATTTGAAGTCGAATTTCAACATTTCTTATATATTTGAATGAGTTTGTATCTGAATTTGTCAGATATCGTCGATTTACATTCATTGAAGCCCATTGAAGTCGATTCTCACTTTGTGTTGATTGAAAATTTTCAAAGTCTATCTTCCTCATTTGAAGTCGAATTTCAACATTTCTGATATATTTGAATGAGTTAGTATCTGACTTTGTCATATATCCTCGATTTACATTCATTGAAGCTCATTGAAGTCGAATCTCACTTTGTGTTGATTGAAAATTTTCAAAGTCTATCTTCCTAATTTGAAGTCGAATTTCAACATTTCTTATATATTTGAATGAGTTTGTATCTGAATTTGTCAGATATCGTCGATTTACATTCATTGAAGCCCATTGTGGTCGATTCTCACTTTGTGTTGATTGAAAATTTTCAAAGTGTATCTTCCTCATTTGAAGCCGAATTTCAACATTTCTTATATATTTGAATGAGTTTGCATCCAACTTTGTCAGATATCGTCGATTTACATTCATTGAAGCCCATTGAAGTCGATTCTCACTTTGTGTTGATTGAAAATTTTCAAAGTGTATCTTCCTCATTTGAAGTCGAATTTCAACATTTCTTATATATTTGAATGAGTTAGTATCTGACTTTGTCAGATATCCTCGATTTACATTCATTGAAGCCCATTGAAGTCGAATCTCACTTTGTGTTGATTGAAAATTTTCAAAGTCTATCTTCCTAATTTGAAGTCGAATTTCAACATTTCTTATATATTTGAATGAGTTTGTATCTGAATTTGTCAGATATCGTCGATTTACATTCATTGAAGCCCATTGTGGTCGATTCTCACTTTGTGTTGATTGAAAATTTTCAAAGTCTATCTTCCTCATTTGAAGTCGAATATCAACATTTCTCATAGATTTGAATGAGTTTGCATCCAACTTTGTCAGATATCGTCGATTTACATTCATTGAAGCCCATTGAAGTCGATTCTCACTTTGTGTTGATTGAAAATTTTCAAAGTGTATCTTCCTCATTTGAAGTCGAATTTCAACATTTCTTATATATTTGAATGAGTTAGTATCTGACTTTGTCAGATATCCTCGATTTACATTCATTGAAGCCCATTGAAGTCGAATCTCACTTTGTGTTGATTGAAAATTTTCAAAGTCTATCTTCCTAATTTGAAGTCGAATTTCAACATTTCTTATATATTTGAATGAGTTTGTATCTGAATTTGTCAGATATCGTCGATTTACATTCATTGAAGCCCATTAAAGTCGATTCTCACTTTGTGTTGATTGAAAATTTTCAAAGTCTATCTTCCTCATTTGAAGTCGAATATCAACATTTCTCATAGATTTGAATGAGTTTGCATCCAACTTTGTCAGATATCGTCGATTTACATTCATTGAAGCCCATTGAAGTCGATACTCACTTTGTGTTGAGAGAAAATTTTCAAAGTGTATCTTCCTCATTTGAAGTCGAATTTCAACATTTCTTATATATTTGAATGAGTTAGTATCTGACTTTGTCAGATATCCTCGATTTACATTCATTGAAGCCCATTGAAGTCGAATCTCACTTTGTGTTGATTGAGAATTTTCAAAGTCTATATTCCTAATTTGAAGTCGAATTTCAACATTTCTTATATATTTGAATGAGTTTGTATCTGAATTTGTCAGATATCGTCGATTTACATTCATTGAAGCCCATTGTGGTCGATTCTCACTTTGTGTTGATTGAAAATTTTCAAAGTGTATCTTCCTCATTTGAAGCCGAATTTCAACATTTCTTATATATTTGAATGAGTTTGCATCCAACTTTGTCAGATATCGTCGATTTACATTCATTGAAGCCCATTGAAGTCGATACTCACTTTGTGTTGAGAGAAAATTTTCAAAGTGTATCTTCCTCATTTGAAGTCGAATTTCAACATTTCTTATATATTTGAATGAGTTAGTATTTGACTTTGTCAGATATCCTCGATTTACATTCATTGAAGCCCATTGAAGTCGAATCTCACTTTGTGTTGATTGAAAATTTTCAAAGTCTATCTTCCTAATTTGAAGTCGAATTTCAACATTTCTTATATATTTGAATGAGTTTGTATCTGAATTTGTCAGATATCGTCGATTTACATTCATTGAAGCCCATTGTGGTCGATTCTCACTTTGTGTTGATTGAAAATTTTCAAAGTCTATCTTCCTCATTTGAAGTCGAATATCAACATTTCTCATAGATTTGAATGAGTTTGCATCCAACTTTGTCAGATATCGTCGATTTACATTCATTGAAGCCCATTGAAGTCGATTCTCACTTTGTGTTGATTGAAAATTTTCAAAGTGTATCTTCCTCATTTGAAGTCGAATTTCAACATTTCTTATATATTTGAATGAGTTAGTATCTGACTTTGTCAGATATCCTCGATTTACATTCATTGAAGCCCATTGAAGTCGAATCTCACTTTGTGTTTATTGAAAATTTTCAAAGTCTATCTTCCTAATTTGAAGTCGAATTTCAACATTTCTTATATATTTGAATGAGTTTGTATCTGAATTTGTCAGATATCGTCGATTTACATTCATTGAAGCCCATTGAAGTCGATTCTCACTTTGTGTTGATTGAAAATTTTCAAAGTCTATCTTCCTCATTTGAAGTCGAGTTTCAACATTTCTTATATATTTGAATGAGTTTGCATCTAACTTTGTTGTCAGATATCGTCGATTTACATTCATTGAAGACCATTGAAGTCGATTCTCACTTTGTGTTGATTGAAAATTTTCAAAGTCTATCTTCCTCATTTGAAGTCGAATTTCAACATTTCTCATATATTTGAATGAGTTTGCATCTAACTTTGTCAGATATCGTCGATTTACATTCATTGAAGCCCATTGAAGTCGATTCTCACTTTGTGTTGATTGAAAATTTTCAAAGTGTATCTTCCTCATTTGAAGTCGAATTTCAACATTTCTCATATATTTGAATGAGTTTGCATCTAACATTGTCAGATATCGTCGATTTACATTCATTGAAGCCCATTGAAGTCGATTCTCACTTTGTGTTGATTGAAAATTTTCAAAGTCTATCTTCCTCATTTGAAGTCGAGTTTCAACATTTCTTATATATTTGAATGAGTTTGCATCTAACTTTGTTGTCAGATATCGTCGATTTACATCCATTGAAGCCCATTGAAGTCGATTCTCACTTTGTGTTGATTGAAAATTTTCAAAGTCTATCTTCCTCATTTGAAGTCGAATTTCAACATTTCTCATATATTTGAATGAGATTGTATCTGAATTTGTCAGATATCGTCGATTTACATTCATTGAAGCCCATTGAAGTCGATTCTCACTTTGTGTTGATTGAGAATTTTCAAAGTGTATCTTCCTCATTTGAAGTCGAATTTCAACATTTCTCATATATATGAATGAGTTTGCATCTAACTTTGTCAGATATCGTCGATTTACATTCATTGAAGCCCATTGAAGTTGATTCTCACTTTGTGTTGATTGAAAATTTTCAAAGTCTATCTTCCTCATTTGAAGTCGAATTTCAACATTTCTCATATATTTGAATGAGTTTGCATCTCACTTTGTCAGATATCGTCGATTTACATTCATTGAAGCCCATTGAAGTCGATTCTCACTTTGTGTTGATTGAAAATTTTCAAAGTGTATCTTCCTCATTTGAAGTCGAATTTCAATATTTCTCATATATTTGAATGAGTTTGCATCTAACATTGTCAGATATCGTCGATTTACATTCATTGAAGCCCATTGAAGTCGATTCTCACTTTGTGTTTATTGAAAATTTTCAAAGTCTATCTTCCTCATTTGAAGTCGAATTTCAACATTTCTGATATATTTGAATGAGTTAGTATCTGACTTTGTCATATATCCTCGATTTACATTCATTGAAGCTCATTGAAGTCGAATCTCACTTTGTGTTGATTGAAAATTTTCAAAGTCTATCTTCCTCATTTGAAGTCAAATTTCAACATTTCTGATATATTTGAATGAGTTAGTATCTGACTTTGTCATATATCCTCGATTTACATTCATTGAAGCTCATTGAAGTCGAATCTCACTTTGTGTTGATTGAAAATTTTCAATGTCTATCTTCCTCATTTGAAGTCGAATTTCAACATTTCTCATATATTTGAATGAGTTTGCATCTAACTTTGTTGTCAGATATCGTCGATTTACATCCATTGAAGCCCATTGAAGTCGATTCTCACTTTGTGTTGATTGAAAATTTTCAAAGTCTATCTTCCTCATTTGAAGTCGAATTTCAACATTTCTCATATATTTGAATGAGATTGTATCTGAATTTGTCAGATATCGTCGATTTACATTCATTGAAGCCCATTGAAGTCGATTCTCACTTTGTGTTGATTGAGAATTTTCAAAGTGTATCTTCCTCATTTGAAGTCGAATTTCAACATTTCTCATATATTTGAATGAGTTTGCATCTAACTTTGTCAGATATCGTCGATTTACATTCATTGAAGCCCATTGAAGTCGATTCTCACTTTGTGTTGATTGAAAATTTTCAAAGTCTATCTTCCTCATTTGAAGTCGAATTTCAACATTTCTCATATATTTGAATGAGTTTGCATCTCACTTTGTCAGATATCGTCGATTTACATTCATTGAAGCCCATTGAAGTCGATTCTCACTTTGTGTTGATTGAAAATTTTCAAAGTGTATCTTCCTCATTTGAAGTCGAATTTCAATATTTCTCATATATTTGAATGAGTTTGCATCTAACATTGTCAGATATCGTCGATTTACATTCATTGAAGCCCATTGAAGTCGATTCTCACTTTGTGTTTATTGAAAATTTTCAAAGTCTATCTTCCTCATTTGAAGTCGAATTTCAACATTTCTCATATATTTGAATGAGTTTGCATCTAACTTTGTCAGATATCGTCGATTTACATGCATTGAAACCCATTAAAGTCGATTCTCACTTTGTGTTGATTGGAAATTTTCAAAGTCTATCTCCCTCATTTGAAGTCGAATATCAACATTTCTCATAGATTTGAATGAGTTTGCATCCAACTTTGTCAGATATCGTCGATTTACATTCATTGAAGCCCATTGAAGTCGATTCTCACTTTGTGTTGATTGAAAATTTTCAAAGTGTATCTTCCTCATTTGAAGTCGAATTTCAACATTTCTTATATATTTGAATGAGTTAGTATCTGACTTTGTCAGATATCCTCGATTTACATTCATTGAGGCCCATTGAAGTCGAATCTCACTTTGTGTTGATTGAAAATTTTCAAAGTCTATCTTCCTAATTTGAAGTCGAATTTCAACATTTCTTATATATTTGAATGAGTTAGTATCTGACTTTGTCAGATATCCTCGATTTACATTCATTGAAGCCCATTGAAGTCGAATCTCACTTTGTGTTGATTGAAAACTTTCAAAGTCTATCTTCCTAATTTGAAGTCGAATTTCAACATTTCTTATATATTTGAATGAGTTTGTATCTGAATTTGTCAGATATCGTCGATTTACATTCATTGAAGCCCATTGAAGTCGATTCTCACTTTGTGTTGATTGAAAATTTTCAAAGTCTATCTTCCTCATTTGAAGTCGAATTTCAACATTTCTCATATATTTGAATGAGTTTGCATCTAACTTTGTCAGATATCGTCGATTTACATGCATTGAAGCCCATTAAAGTCGATTCTCACTTTGTGTTGATTGAAAATTTTCAAAGTCTATCTTCCTCATTTGAAGTCGAATATCAACATTTCTCATAGATTCGAATGAGTTTGCATCCAACTTTGTCAGATATCGTCGATTTACATTCATTGAAGCCCATTGAAGTCGATTCTCACTTTGTGTTGATTGAAAATTTTCAAAGTGTATCTTCCTCATTTGAAGTCGAATTTCAACATTTCTTATATATTTGAATGAGTTAGTATCTGACTTTGTCAGATATCCTCGATTTACATTCATTGAAGCCCATTGAAGTCGAATCTCACTTTGTGTTGATTGAAAATTTTCAAAGTCTATCTTCCTAATTTGAAGTCGAATTTCAACATTTCTTATATATTTGAATGAGTTTGTATCTGAATTTGTCAGATATCGTCGATTTACATTCATTGAAGCCCATTGAAGTCGATTCTCACTTTGTGTTGATTGAAAATTTTCAAAGTCTATCTTCCTCATTTGAAGTCGAATTTCAACATTTCTGATATATTTGAATGAGTTAGTATCTGACTTTGTCATATATCCTCGATTTACATTCATTGAAGCTCATTGAAGTCGAATCTCACTTTGTGTTGATTGAAAATTTTCAAAGTCTATCTTCCTAATTTGAAGTCGAATTTCAACATTTCTTATATATTTGAATGAGTTTGTATCTGAATTTGTCAGATATCGTCGATTTACATTCATTGAAGCCCATTGTGGTCGATTCTCACTTTGTGTTGATTGAAAATTTTCAAAGTGTATCTTCCTCATTTGAAGCCGAATTTCAACATTTCTTATATATTTGAATGAGTTTGCATCCAACTTTGTCAGATATCGTCGATTTACATTCATTGAAGCCAATTGAAGTCGATTCTCACTTTGTGTTGATTGAAAATTTTCAAAGTGTATCTTCCTCATTTGAAGTCGAATTTCAACATTTCTTATATATTTGAATGAGTTAGTATCTGACTTTGTCAGATATCCTCGATTTACATTCATTGAAGCCCATTGAAGTCGAATCTCACTTTGTGTTGATTGAAAATTTTCAAAGTCCATCTTCCTAATTTGAAGTCGAATTTCAACATTTCTTATATATTTGAATGAGTTTGTATCTGAATTTGTCAGATATCGTCGAATTACATGCATTGAAGCCCATTGAAGTCGATTCTCACTTTGTGTTGATTGAAAATTTTCAAAGTCTATCTTCCTCATTTGAAGTCGAATATCAACATTTCTCATAGATTTGAATGAGTTTGCATCCAACTTTGTCAGATATCGTCGATTTACATTCATTGAAGCCCATTGAAGTCGATTCTCACTTTGTGTTGATTGAAAATTTTCAAAGTGTATCTTCCTCATTTGAAGTCGAATTTCAACATTTCTTATATATTTGAATAAGTTAGTATCTGACTTTGTCAGATATCCTCGATTTACATTCATTGAAGCCCATTGAAGTCGAATCTCACTTTGTGTTGATTGAAAATTTTCAAAGTCTATCTTCCTCATTTGAAGTCGAATTTCAACATTTCTGATATATTTGAATGAGTTAGTATCTGACTTCGTCATATATCCTCGATTTACATTCATTGAAGCTCATTGAAGTCGAATCTCACTTTGTGTTGATTGAAAATTTTCAAAGTCTATCTTCCTAATTTGAAGTCGAATTTCAACATTTCTTATATATTTGAATGAGTTTGTATCTGAATTTGTCAGATATCGCCGATTTACATTCATTGAAGCCCATTGTGGTCGAATCTCACTTTGTGTTGATTGAAAATTTTCAAAGTCTATCTTCCTCATTTGAAGTCGAATATCAACATTTCTCATAGATTTGAATGAGTTTGCATCCAACTTTGTCAGATATCGTCGATTTACATTCATTGAAGCCCATTGAAGTCGATTCTCACTTTGTGTTGATTGAAAATTTTCAAAGTGTATCTTCCTCATTTGAAGTCGAATTTCAACATTTCTTATATATTTGAATGAGTTAGTATCTGACTTTGTCAGATATCCTCGATTTACATTCATTGAAGCCCATTGAAGTCGAATCTAACTTTGTGTTGATTGAAAATTTTCAAAGTCTATCTTCCTAATTTGAAGTCGAATTTCAACATTTCTTATATATTTGAATGAGTTAGTATCTGACTTTGTCAGATATCCTCGATTTACATTCATTGAAGCCCATTGAAGTTGAATCTCACTTTGTGTTGATTGAAAATTTTCAAAGTCTATCTTCCTAATTTGAAGTCGAATTTCAACATTTCTTATATATTTGAATGAGTTTGTATCTGAATTTGTCAGATATCGTCGATTTACATTCATTGAAGCCCATTGAAGTCGATTCTCACTTTGTGTTGATTGAAAATTTTCAAAGTCTATCTTCCTCATTTGAAGTCGAGTTTCAACATTTCTTATATATTTGAATGAGTTTGCATCTAACTTTGTTGTCAGATATCGTCGATTTACATCCATTGAAGCCCATTGAAGTCGATTCTCACTTTGTGTTGATTGAAAATTTTCAAAGTCTATCTTCCTCATTTGAAGTCGAATTTCAACATTTCTCATATATTTGAATGAGTTTGCATCTAACTTTGTCAGATATCGTCGATTTACATGCATTGAAGCCCATTGAAGTCGATTCTCACTTTGTGTTGATTGAAAATTTTCAAAGTCTATCTTCCTCATTTGAAGTCGAATATCAACATTTCTCATAGATTTGAATGAGTTTGCATCCAACTTTGTCAGATATCGTCGATTTACATTCATTGAAGCCCATTGAAGTCGATTCTCACTTTGTGTTGATTGAAAATTTTCAAAGTGTATCTTCCTCATTTGAAGTCGAATTTCAACATTTCTTATATATTTGAATAAGTTAGTATCTGACTTTGTCAGATATCCTCGATTTACATTCATTGAAGCCCATTGAAGTCGAATCTCACTTTGTGTTGATTGAAAATTTTCAAAGTCTATCTTCCTAATTTGAAGTCGAATTTCAACATTTCTCATATATTTGAATGAGTTCCTATCTGAATTTGTCAGATATCGTCGATTTACATTCATTGAAGCCCATTGAAGTCGATTCTCACTTTGTGTTGATTGAAAATTTTCAAAGTCTATCTTCCTCATTTGAAGTCGAATTTCAACATTTCTGATATATTTGAATGAGTTAGTATCTGACTTTGTCATATATCCTCGATTTACATTTATTGAAGCTCATTGAAGTCGAATCTCACTTTGTGTTGATAGAAAATTTTCAAAGTCTAACTTCCTAATTTGAAGTCGAATTTCAACATTTCTTATATATTTGAATAGGTTTGCATCTAACTTTGTTGTCAGATATCGTCGATTTACATCCATTGAAGCCCATTGAAGTCGATTCTCACTTTGTGTTGATTGAAAATTTTCAAAGTGTATCTTCCTCATTTGAAGTCGAATTTCAACATTTCTCATATATTTGAATAAGTTTGCATCTAACTTTGTCAGATATCGTCGATTTACATTCATTGAAGGCCATTAAAGTCGATTCTCATTTTGTGTTGATTGAAAATTTTCAAAGTCTGTCTTCCTCATTTGAAGTCGAATTTCAACATTTCTCATATATTTGAATGAGTTTGCATCTAACTTTGTCAGATATCGTCGATTCACATTCATTGAAGCCGATTGAAGTCGATTCTCACTTTGTGTTGATTGAAAATTTTCAAAGTCTATCTTCCTCATTTGAAGTCGAATTTCAACATTTCTCATATATTTGAATGAGTTTGCATCTAACTTTGTTGTCAGATATCGTCGATTTACATCCATTGAAGCCCATTGAAGTCGATTCTCACTTTGTGTTGATTGAAAATTTTCAAAGTCTATCTTCCTCATTTGAAGTCGAATTTCAACATTTCTCATATATTTGAATGAGTTTGCATCTAACTTTGTCAGATATCGTCGATTTACATTCATTGAAGCCCATTGAAGTCGATTCTCACTTTGTGTTGATTGAAAATTTTCAAAGTCCATCTTCCTAATTTGAAGTCGAATTTCAACATTTCTTATATATTTGAATGAGTTTGTATCTGAATTTGTCAGATATCGTCGAATTACATGCATTGAAGCCCATTAAAGTCGATTCTCACTTTGTGTTGATTGAAAATTTTCCAAGTCTATCTTCCTCATTTGATGTCGAATTTTAACATTTTTTATATATTTGAATGAGTTTGCATCTAACTTTCTTGTCAGATATCGTCGATTTACATCCATTGAAGCCCATTGAAGTCGATTCTCACTTTGTGTTGATTGAAAATTTTCAAAGTCTATCTTCCTCATTTGAAGTCGAATTTCAACATTTCTCATATATATGAATGAGTTTGCATCTAACTTTGTCAGATATCGTCGATTTACATTCATTGAAGCCCATTAAAGTCGATTCTCACTTTGTGTTGATTGAAAATTTTCCAAGTCTATCTTCCTCATTTGATGTCGAATTTTAACATTTTTTATATATTTGAATGAGTTTGCATCTAACTTTCTTGTCAGATATCGTCGATTTACATCCATTGAAGCCCATTGAAGTCGATTCTCACTTTGTGTTGATTGAAAATTTTCAAAGTCTATCTTCCTCATTTGAAGTCGAATTTCAACATTTCTTATATATTTGAATGAGATTGTATCTGAATTTTTCAGATATCGTCGATTTACATTCATTGAAGACCATTGAAGTCGATTCTCACTTTGTGCTGATTAAAAATTTTCAAAGTGTATCTTCCTCATTTGAAGTCGAATTTCAACATTTCTCATATATTTGAATGAGTTTGCATCTAACTTTGTCAGATATCGTCGATTTATATTCATTGAAGCCCATTGAAGTCGATTCTCACTTTGTGTTGATAGAAAATTTTCAAAGTCTATCTTCCTCATTTGAAGTCGAATTTCAACATTTCTCATATATTTGAATGAGTTTGCATCTAACTTTGTGAGATATCGTCGATTTACATTCATTGAAGCCCAGTAAAGTCGATTCTCACTTTGTGTTGACTGAAAATTTTCAAAGTCTATCTTCCTCATTTGAAGTCGAATATCAACATTTCTCATATATTTGAATGAGTTTGTATCTGACTTTGTCAGATGTCCTCGATTTACATTCATTGAAGCCCATTGAAGTCGATTCTCACTTTGTGTTGATTGAAAATTTTCGAAGTCTATCTTCCTCATTTGAAGTCGAATTTCAACATTTCTTATATATTTGAATGAGTTAGTATCTGACTTTGTCAGATATCCTCGATTTACATTCATTGAAGCCCATTGAAGTCGAATCTCACTTTGTGTTGATTGAAAATTTTCAAAGTCTATCTTCCTAATTTGAAGTCGAATTTCAACATTTCTTATATATTTGAATGAGTTTGTATCTGAATTTGTCAGATATCGTCGATTTACATTCATTGAAGCCCATTGAAGTCGATTCTCACTTTGTGTTGATTGAAAATTTTCAAAGTCTATCTTCCTCATTTGAAGTCGAATTTCAACATTTCTGATATATTTGAATGAGTTAGTATCTGACTTTGTCATATATCCTCGATTTACATTCATTGAAGCTCATTGAAGTCGAATCTCACTTTGTGTTGATTGAAAATTTTCAAAGTCTATCTTCCTAATTTGAAGTCGAATTTCAACATTTCTTATATATTTGAATGAGTTTGTATCTGAATTTGTCAGATATCGTCGATTTACATTCATTGAAGCCCATTGTGGTCGATTCTCACTTTGTGTTGATGGAAAATTTTCAAAGTGTATCTTCCTCATTTGAAGTCGAATTTCAACATTTCTTATATATTTGAATGAGTTTGCATCCAACTTTGTCAGATATCGTCGATTTACATTCATTGAAGCCCATTGAAGTCGATTCTCACTTTGTGTTGATTGAAAATTTTCAAAGTGTATCTTCCTCATTTGAAGTCGAATTTCAACATTTCTTATATATTTGAATGAGTTAGTATCTGACTTTGTCAGATATCCTCGATTTACATTCATTGAAGCCCATTGAAGTCGAATCTCACTTTGTGTTGAATGAAAATTTTCAAAGTCTATCTTCCTAATTTGAAGTCGAATTTCAACATTTCTTATATATTTGAATGAGTTTGTATCTGAATTTGTCAGATATCGTCGATTTACATTCATTGAAACCCATTGAAGTCGATTCTCACTTTGTGTTGATTGAAAATTTTCAAAGTCTATCTTCCTCATTTGAAGTCGAATTTCAACATTTCTGATATATTTGAATGAGTTAGTATCTGACTTTGTCATATATCCTCGATTTACATTCATTGAAGCTCATTGAAGTCGAATCTCACTTTGTGTTGATTGAAAATTTTCAAAGTCTATCTTCCTAATTTGAAGTCGAATTTCAACATTTCTTATATATTTGAATGAGTTTGTATCTGAATTTGTCAGATATCGCCGATTTACATTCATTGAAGCCCATTGTGGTCGAATCTCACTTTGTGTTGATTGAAAATTTTCAAAGTCTATCTTCCTCATTTGAAGTCGAATATCAACATTTCTCATAGATTTGAATGAGTTTGCATCCAACTTTGTCAGATATCCTCGATTTACATTCATTGAAGCCCATTGAAGTCGAATCTCACTTTGTGTTGAATGAAAATTTTCAAAGTCTATCTTCCTAATTTGAAGTCGAATTTCAACATTTCTTATATATTTGAATGAGTTTGCATCCAACTTTGTCAGATATCGTCGATTTACATTCATTGAAGCCCATTGAAGTCGATTCTCACTTTGTGTTGATTGAAAATTTTCAAAGTGTATCTTCCTCATTTGAAGTCGAATTTCAACATTTCTTATATATTTGAATGAGTTAGTATCTGACTTTGTCAGATATCCTCGATTTACATTCATTGAAGCCCATTGAAGTCGAATCTCACTTTGTGTTGAATGAAAATTTTCAAAGTCTATCTTCCTAATTTGAAGTCGAATTTCAACATTTCTTATATATTTGAATGAGTTTGTATCTGAATTTGTCAGATATCGTCGATTTACATTCATTGAAACCCATTGAAGTCGATTCTCACTTTGTGTTGATTGAAAATTTTCAAAGTCTATCTTCCTCATTTGAAGTCGAATTTCAACATTTCTGATATATTTGAATGAGTTAGTATCTGACTTTGTCATATATCCTCGATTTACATTCATTGAAGCTCATTGAAGTCGAATCTCACTTTGTGTTGATTGAAAATTTTCAAAGTCTATCTTCCTAATTTGAAGTCGAATTTCAACATTTCTTATATATTTGAATGAGTTTGTATATGAATTTGTCAGATATCGCCGATTTACATTCATTGAAGCCCATTGTGGTCGAATCTCACTTTGTGTTGATTGAAAATTTTCAAAGTGTATCTTCCTCATTTGAAGTCGAATTTCAACATTTCTTATATATTTGAATGAGTTAGTATCTGACTTTGTCAGATATCCTCGATTTACATTCATTGAAGCCCATTGAAGTCGAATCTCACTTTGTGTTGATTGAAAATTTTCAAAGTCTATCTTCCTAATTTGAAGTCGAATTTCAACATTTCTTATATATTTGAATGAGTTAGTATCTGACTTTGTCAGATATCGTCGATTTACATTCATTGAAACCCATTGAAGTCGATTCTCACTTTGTGTTGATTGAAAATTTTCAAAGTCTATCTTCCTCATTTGAAGTCGAATTTCAACATTTCTGATATATTTGAATGAGTTAGTATCTGACTTTGTCATATATCCTCGATTTACATTCATTGAAGCTCAATGAAGTCGAATCTCACTTTGTGTTGATTGAAAATTTCCAAAGTCTATCTTCCTAATTTGAAGTCGAATTTCAACATTTCTTATATATTTGAATGAGTTTGTATCTGAATTTGTCAGATATCGCCGATTTACATTCATTGAAGCTCATTGTGGTCGAATCTCACTTTGTGTTGATTGAAAATTTTCAAAGTCTATCTTCCTCATTTGAAGTCGAATATCAACATTTCTCATAGATTTGAATGAGTTTGCATCCAACTTTGTCAGACATCGTCGATTTACATTCATTGAAGCCCATTGAAGTCGATTCTCACTTTGTGTTGATTGAAAATTTTCAAAGTGTATCTTCCTCATTTGAAGTCGAATTTCAACATTTCTTATATATTTGAATGAGTTAGTATCTGACTTTGTCAGATATCCTCGATTTACATTCATTGAAGCCCATTGAAGTCGAATCTCACTTTGTGTTGATTGAAAATTTTCAAAGTCTATCTTCCTCATTTGAAGTCGAGTTTCAACATTTCTTATATATTTGAATGAGTTTGCATCTAACTTTGTTGTCAGATATCGTCGATTTACATCCATTGAAGCCCTATGAAGTCGATTCTCACTTTGTGTTGATTGAAAATTTTCAAAGTCTATCTTCCTAATTTGAAGTCGAATTTCAACATTTCTTATATATTTGAATGAGTTTGTATCTGAATTTGTCAGATATCGTCGATTTACATTCATTGAAGCCCATTGAAGTCGATTCTCACTTTGTGTTGATTGAAAATTCTCAAAGTGTATCTTCCTCATTTGAAGTCGAATTTCAACATTTCTTATATATTTGAATAAGTTTGCATCTAACTTTGTCAGATATCGTCGATTTACATTCATTGAAGGCCATTAAAGTCGACTCTCACTTTGTGTTGATTGAAAATTTTCAAAGTCTATCTTCCTCATTTGAAGTCGAATTTCAACATTTCTCATATATTTGAATGAGTTTGCATCTAACTTTGTCAGATATCTTCGATTTACATTCAATGAAGCCCATTAAAGTCGATTCTCACTTTGTGTTGATTGAAAATTTTCAAAGTCTATCTTCCTCATTTGAAGTCGAATTCCAACATTTCTCATATATTTGAATGAGTTAGCATCTAACTTTGTCAGATATCGTCGATTTACATCATTGAAGCCCATTGAAGTCGATTCTCACTTTGTGTTGATTGAAAATTTTCAAAGTCTATCTTCCTAATTTGAAGTCGAATTTCAACATTTCTTATATATTTGAATGAGTTTGTATCTGAATTTGTCAGATATCGCCGATTTACATTCATTGAAGCTCATTGTGGTCGATTCTCACTTTGTGTTGATTGAAAATTTTCAAAGTCTATCTTCCTCATTTGAAGTCGAATTTCAACATTTCTGATATATTTGAATGAGTTAGTATCTGACTTTGTCAGATATCCTCGATTTACATTCATTGAAGCTCATTGAAGTCGAATCTCACTTTGTGTTGATTGAAAATTTTCCAAGTCTATCTTCCTAATTTGAAGTCGAATTTCAACATTTCTTATATATTTGAATGAGTTTGTATCTGAATTTGTCAGATATCGTCGATTTACATTCATTGAAGCCCATTGAAGTCGATTCTCACTTTGTGTTGATTGAAAATTCTCAAAGTGTATCTTCCTCATTTGAAGTCGAATTTCAACATTTCTTATATATTTGAATAAGTTTGCATCTAACTTTGTCAGATATCGTCGATTTACATTCATTGAAGGCCATTAAAGTCGACTCTCACTTTGTGTTGATTGAAAATTTTCAAAGTCTATCTTCCTCATTTGAAGTCGAATTTCAACATTTCTCATATATTTGAATGAGTTTGCATCTAACTTTGTCAGATATCTTCGATTTACATTCAATGAAGCCCATTAAAGTCGATTCTCACTTTGTGTTGATTGAAAATTTTCAAAGTCTATCTTCCTCATTTGAAGTCGAATTTCAACATTTCTGATATATTTGAATGAGTTAGTATCTGACTTTGTCATATATCCTCGATTTACATTCATTGAAGCTCATTGAAGTCGAATCTCACTTTGTGTTGATTGAAAATTTTCAAAGTCTATCTTCCTAATTTGAAGTCGAATTTCAACATTTCTTATATATTTGAATGAGTTTGTATCTGAATTTGTCAGATATCGCCGATTTACATTCATTGAAGCTCATTGTGGTCGAATCTCACTTTGTGTTGATTGAAAATTTTCAAAGTCTATCTTCCTCATTTGAAGTCGAATATCAACATTTCTCATAGATTTGAATGAGTTTGCATCCAACTTTGTCAGATATCGTCGATTTACATTCATTGAAGCCCATTGAAGTCGATTCTCACTTTGTGTTGATTGAAAATTTTCAAAGTGTATCTTCCTCATTTGAAGTCGAATTTCAACATTTCTTATATATTTGAAAGAGTTAGTATCTGACTTTGTCAGATATCCTCGATTTACATTCATTGAAGCCCATTGAAGTCGAATCTCACTTTGTGTTGATTGAAAATTTTCAAAGTCTATCTTCCTCATTTGAAGTCGAGTTTCAACATTTCTTATATATTTGAATGAGTTTGCATCTAACTTTGTTGTCAGATATCGTCGATTTACATCCATTGAAGCCCTATGAAGTCGATTCTCACTTTGTGTTGATTGAAAATTTTCAAAGTCTATCTTCCTCATTTGAAGTCGAATTTCAACATTTCTGATATATTTGAATGAGTTAGTATCTGACTTTGTCAGATATCCTCGATTTACATTCATTGAAGCTCATTGAAGTCGAATCTCACTTTGTGTTGATTGAAAATTTTCAAAGTCTATCTTCCTAATTTGAAGTCGAATTTCAACATTTCTTATATATTTGAATGAGTTTGTATCTGAATTTGTCAGATATCGTCGATTTACATTCATTGAAGCCCATTGAAGTCGATTCTCACTTTGTGTTGATTGAAAATTCTCAAAGTGTATCTTCCTCATTTGAAGTCGAATTCAACATTTCTTATATATTTGAATAAGTTTGCATCTAACTTTGTCAGATATCGTCGATTTACATTCATTGAAGGCCATTAAAGTCGACTCTCACTTTGTGTTGATTGAAAATTTTCAAAGTCTATCTTCCTCATTTGAAGTCGAATTTCAACATTTCTCATATATTTGAATGAGTTTGCATCTAACTTTGTCAGATATCTTCGATTTACATTCAATGAAGCCCATTAAAGTCGATTCTCACTTTGTGTTGATTGAAAATTTTCAAAGTCTATCTTCCTCATTTGAAGTCGAATTCCAACATTTCTCATATATTTGAATGAGTTAGCATCTAACTTTGTCAGATATCGTCGATTTACATCATTGAAGCCCATTGAAGTCGATTCTCACTTTGTGTTGATTGAAAATTTTCAAAGTCTATCTTCCTCATTTGAAGTCGAATTCCAACATTTCTCATATATTTGAATGAGTTTGCATCTAACTTTGTCAGATATCGTCGATTTACTTTCATTGAAGTCCATTAAAGTCGATTCTCACTTTGTGTTGATTGAAAATTTTCAAAGTCTATCTTCCTCATTTGAAGTCGAATTTCAACATTTCTTATATATTTGAATGAGTTTGTATCTGAATTTGTCAGATATCGTCGATTTACATTCATTGAAGCCCATTGAAGTCGATTCTCACTTTGTGTTGATTGAAAATTTTCAAAGTCTATCTTCCTCATTTGAAGTCGAATTTCCACATTTCTCATATATATGAATGAGTTTGCATCTAACTTTGTCAAATATCGTCGATTTACATTCATTGAAGCCTATTAAAGTCGATTCTCACTTTGTGTTGATTGAAAATTTTCAAAGTCTATCTTCCTCATTTGAAGTCGAATTTAAACATTTCTCATATATTTGAATGAGTTTGCATCTAACTTTGTCAGATATCGTCGATTTACATTCATTGAAGCCCATTGAAGTCGATTCTCACTTTGTGTTGATTGAAAATTTTCAAAGTGTATCTTCCTCATTTGAAGTCGAATTTCAACATTTCTTATATATTTGGATGAGTTAGTATCTGACTTTGTCAGATATCGTCGATTTACATTCATTGAAGCCCATTGAAGTCGATTCTCACTTTGTGTTGATTGAAAATTTTCAAAGTCTATCTTCCTCATTTGAAGTCGAATTTCAATATTTTTTATATATTTGAATGAGTTTGCATCTAACTTTGTCAGATATCGTCGATTTACATTCATTGAAGCCCATTGAAGTCGATTCTCACTTTGTGTTGATTGAAAATTTTCAAAGTCTATCTTCCTCATTTGAAGTCGAATTTCAACATTTCTTATATATTTGAATGAGTTAGTATCTGACTTTGTCAGATATCCTCGATTTACATTCATTGAAGCCCATTGAAGTCGAATCTCACTTTGTGTTGAATGAAAATTTTCAAAGTCTATCTTCCTAATTTGAAGTCGAATTTCAACATTTCTTATATATTTGAATGAGTTTGTATCTGAATTTGTCAGATATCGTCGATTTACATTCATTGAAACCCATTGAAGTCGATTCTCACTTTGTGTTGATTGAAAATTTTCAAAGTCTATCTTCCTCATTTGAAGTCGAATTTCAACATTTCTGATATATTTGAATGAGTTAGTATCTGACTTTGTCATATATCCTCGATTTACATTCATTGAAGCTCATTGAAGTCGAATCTCACTTTGTGTTGATTGAAAATTTTCAAAGTCTATCTTCCTAATTTGAAGTCGAATTTCAACATTTCTTATATATTTGAATGAGTTTGTATCTGAATTTGTCAGATATCGCCGATTTACATTCATTGAAGCCCATTGTGGTCGAATCTCACTTTGTGTTGATTGAAAATTTTCAAAGTCTATCTTCCTCATTTGAAGTCGAATATCAACATTTCTCATAGATTTGAATGAGTTTGCATCCAAATTTGTCAGATATCGTCGATTTACATTCATTGAAGCCCATTGAAGTCGATTCTCACTTTGTGTTGATTGAAAATTTTCAAAGTCTATCTTCCTAATTTGAAGTCGAATTTCAACATTTCTTATATATTTGAATGAGTTTGTATCTGAATTTGTCAGATATCGTCGATTTACATTCATTGAAACCCATTGAAGTCGATTCTCACTTTGTGTTGATTGAAAATTTTCAAAGTCTATCTTCCTCATTTGAAGTCGAATTTCAACATTTCTGATATATTTGAATGAGTTAGTATCTGACTTTGTCATATATCCTCGATTTACATTCATTGAAGCTCATTGAAGTCGAATCTCACTTTGTGTTGATTGAAAATTTTCAAAGTCTATCTTCCTAATTTGAAGTCGAATTTCAACATTTCTTATATATTTGAATGAGTTTGTATCTGAATTTGTCAGATATCGCCGATTTACATTCATTGAAGCCCATTGTGGTCGAATCTCACTTTGTGTTGATTGAAAATTTTCAAAGTCTATCTTCCTCATTTGAAGTCGAATATCAACATTTCTCATAGATTTGAATGAGTTTGCATCCAAATTTGTCAGATATCGTCGATTTACATTCATTGAAGCCCATTGAAGTCGATTCTCACTTTGTGTTGATTGAAAATTTTCAAAGTGTATCTTCCTCATTTGAAGTCGAATTTCAACATTTCTTATATATTTGAATGAGTTAGTATCTGACTTTGTCAGATATCCTCGATTTACATTCATTGAAGCCCATTGAAGTCGAATCTCACTTTGTGTTGATTGAAAATTTTCAAAGTCTATCTTCCTAATTTGAAGTCGAATTTCAACATTTCTTATATATTTGAATGAGTTTGTATCTGAATTTGTCAGATATCGTCGATTTACATTCATTGAAACCCATTGAAGTCGATACTCACTTTGTGTTGATTGAAAATTTTCAAAGTCTATCTTCCTCATTTGAAGTCGAATTTCAACATTTCTGATATATTTGAATGAGTTAGTATCTGACTTTGTCATATATCCTCGATTTACATTCATTGAAGCTCATTGAAGTCGAATCTCACTTTTTGTTGATTGAAAATTTTCAAAGTCTATCTTCCTCATTTGAAGTCGAATTTCAACATTTCTCATATATTTGAATGAGTTTGCATCTAACTTTGTCAGATATCGTCGATTTACTTTCATTGAAGTCCATTAAAGTCGATTCTCACTTTGTGTTGATTGAAAATTTTCAAAGTCTATCTTCCTCATTTGAAGTCGAATTTCAACATTTCTTATATATTTGAATGAGTTTGTATCTGAATTTGTCAGATATCGTCGATTTACATTCATTGAAGCCCATTGAAGTCGATTCTCACTTTGTGTTGATTGAAAATTTTCAAAGTCTATCTTCCTCATTTGAAGTCGAATTTCCACATTTCTCATATATATGAATGAGTTTGCATCTAACTTTGTCAAATATCGTCGATTTACATTCATTGAAGCCTATTAAAGTCGATTCTCACTTTGTGTTGATTGAAAATTTTCAAAGTCTATCTTCCTCATTTGAAGTCGAATTTAAACATTTCTCATATATTTGAATGAGTTTGCATCTATCTTTGTCAGATATCGTCGATTTACATTCATTGAAGCCCATTGAAGTCGATTCTCACTTTGTGTTGATTGAAAATTTTCAAAGTCTATCTTCCTCATTTGAAGTCGAATTTCAACATTTCTTATATATTTGAATGAGTTAGTATCTGACTTTGTCAGATATCCTCGATTTACATTCATTGAAGCCCATTGAAGTCGATTCTCACTTTGTGTTGATTGAAAATATTCAAAGTCTATCTTCCTCATTTGAAGTCGAATTTAAACATTTATCATATATTTGAATGAGTTTGCATCTAACTTTGTCAGATATCGTCGATTTACATTCATTGAAGCCCATTGAAGTCGATTCTCACTTTGTGTTGATTGAAAATTTTCAAAGTCTATCTTCCTCATTTGAAGTCGAATTTCAACATTTCTTATATATTTGAATGAGTTAGTATCTGACTTTGTCATATATCCTCGATTTACATTCATTGAAGCTCATTGAAGTCGAATCTCACTTTGTGTTGATTGAAAATTTTCAAAGTCTATCTTCCTAATTTGAAGTCGAATTTCAACATTTCTTATATATTTGAATGAGTTTGTATCTGAATTTGTCAGATATCGCCGATTTACATTCATTGAAGCCCATTGTGGTCGAATCTCACTTTGTGTTGATTGAAAATTTTCAAAGTCTATCTTCCTCATTTGAAGTCGAATATCAACATTTCTCATAGATTTGAATGAGTTTGCATCCAAATTTGTCAGATATCGTCGATTTACATTCATTGAAGCCCATTGAAGTCGATTCTCACTTTGTGTTGATTGAAAATTTTCAAAGTGTATCTTCCTCATTTGAAGTCGAATTTCAACATTTCTTATATATTTGAATGAGTTAGTATCTGACTTTGTCAGATATCCTCGATTTACATTCATTGAAGCCCATTGAAGTCGAATCTCACTTTGTGTTGATTGAAAATTTTCAAAGTCTATCTTCCTAATTTGAAGTCGAATTTCAACATTTCTTATATATTTGAATGAGTTAGTATCTGACTTTGTCAGATATCCTCGATTTACATTCATTGAAGCCCATTGAAGTTGAATCTCACTTTGTGTTGATTGAAAATTTTCAAAGTCTATCTTCCTAATTTGAAGACGAATTTCAACATTTCTTATATATTTGAATGAGTTTGTATCTGAATTTGTCAGATATCGTCGATTTACATTCATTGAAACCCATTGAAGTCGATTCTCACTTTGTGTTGATTGAAAATTTTCAAAGTCTATCTTCCTCATTTGAAGTCGAATTTCAACATTTCTGATATATTTGAATGAGTTAGTATCTGACTTTGTCATATATCCTCGATTTACATTCATTGAAGCTCATTGAAGTCGAATCTCACTTTTTGTTGATTGAAAATTTTCAAAGTCTATCTTCCTAATTTGAAGTCGAATTTCAACATTTCTTATATATTTGAATGAGTTTGTATCTGAATTTGTCAGATATCGCCGATTTACATTCATTGAAGCCCATTGTGGTCGAATCTCACTTTGTGTTGATTGAAAATTTTCAAAGTCTATCTTCCTCATTTGAAGTCGAATATCAACATTTCTCATAGATTTGAATGAGTTTGCATTCAACTTTGTCAGATATCGTCGATTTACATTCATTGAAGCCCATTGAAGTCGATTCTCACTTTGTGTTGATTGAAAATTTTCAAAGTGTATCTTCCTCATTTGAAGTCGAATTTCAACATTTCTTATATATTTGAATGAGTTAGTATCTGACTTTGTCAGATATCCTCGATTTACATTCATTGAAGCCCATTGAAGTCGAATCTCACTTTGTGTTGATTGAAAATTTTCAAAGTCTATCTTCCTCATTTGAAGTCGAATTTCAACATTTCTTATATATTTGAATGAGTTTGTATCTGAATTTGTCAGATATCGTCGATTTACATTCATTGAAGCCCATTGAAGTCGATTCTCACTTTGTGTTGATTGAAAATTCTCAAAGTGTATCTTCCTCATTTGAAGTCGAATTTCAACATTTCTTATATATTTGAATAAGTTTGCATCTAACTTTGTCAGATATCGTCGATTTACATTCATTGAAGGCCATTAAAGTCGACTCTCACTTTGTGTTGATTGAAAATTTTCAAAGTCTATCTTCCTCATTTGAAGTCGAATTTCAACATTTCTCATATATTTGAATGAGTTTGCATCTAACTTTGTCAGATATCTTCGATTTACATTCAATGAAGCCCATTAAAGTCGATTCTCACTTTGTGTTGATTGAAAATTTTCAAAGTCTATCTTCCTCATTTGAAGTCGAATTCCAACATTTCTCATATATTTGAATGAGTTAGCATCTAACTTTGTCAGATATCGTCGATTTACATCATTGAAGCCCATTGAAGTCGATTCTCACTTTGTGTTGATTGAAAATTTTCAAAGTCTATCTTCCTCATTTGAAGTCGAATTTCAACATTTCTCATATATTTGAATGAGTTTGCATCTAACTTTGTCAGATATCGTTGATTTACTTTCATTGAAGTCCATTAAAGTCGATTCTCACTTTGTGTTGATTGAAAATTTTCAAAGTCTATCTTCCTCATTTGAAGTCGAATTTCAACATTTCTTATATATTTGAATGAGTTTGTATCTGAATTTGTCAGATATCGTCGATTTACATTCATTGAAGCCCATTGAAGTCGATTCTCACTTTGTGTTGATTGAAAATTTTCAAAGTCTATCTTCCTCATTTGAAGTCGAATTTCAACATTTCACATATATTTGAATGAGTTTGCATCTAACTTTGTCAGATATCGTCGATTTACATTCATTGAAGTCCATTAAAGTCGATTCTCACTTTGTGTTGATTGAAAATTTTCAAAGTCTATCTTCCTCATTTGAAGTCGAATTTCAACATTTCTTATATATTTGAATGAGTTTGTATCTGAATTTGTCAGATATCGTCGATTTACATTCATTGAAGCCCATTGAAGTCGATTCTCACTTTGTGTTGATTGAAAATTTTCAAAGTCTATCTTCCTCATTTGAAGTCGAATTTCCACATTTCTCATATATATGAATGAGTTTGCATCTAACTTTGTCAAATATCGTCGATTTACATTCATTGAAGCCTATTAAAGTCGATTCTCACTTTGTGTTGATTGAAAATTTTCAAAGTCTATCTTCCTCATTTGAAGTCGAATTTAAACATTTCTCATATATTTGAATGAGTTTGCATCTAACTTTGTCAGATATCGTCGATTTACATTCATTGAAGCCCATTGAAGTCGATTCTCACTTTGTGTTGATTGAAAATTTTCAAAGTGTATCTTCCTCATTTGAAGTCGAATTTCAACATTTCTCATATATTTGAATGAGTTTGCATCTAACATTGTCAGATATCGTTGATTTACATTCATTGAAGCCCATTGAAGTCGATTCTCACTTTGTGTTGATTGAAAATTTTCAAAGTCTATCTTCCTCATTCGAAGTCGAGTTTCAACATTTCTTATATATTTGAATGAGTTTGCATCTAACTTTGTTGTCAGATATCGTCGATTTACATCCATTGAAGCCCATTGAAGTCGATTCTCACTTTGTGTTGATTAAAAATTTTCAAAGTCTATCTTCCTAATTTGAAGTCGAATTTCAACATTTCTTATATATTTGAATGAGTTTGTATCTGAATTTGTCAGATATCGTCGATTTACATTCATTGAAGCCCATTGAAGTCGATTCTCACTTTGTGTTGATTGAAAATTTTCAAAGTCTATCTTCCTCATTTTAAGTCGAATTTCAACATTTCTCATATATTTCAATGAGTTAGTATCTGACTTTGTCAGATATCCTCGATTTACATTCATTGAAGCTCATTGAAGTCGAATCTCACTTTGTGTTGATTGAAAATTTTCAAAGTCTATCTTCCTAATTTGAAGTCGAATTTCAACATTTCTTATATATTTGAATGAGTTTGTATCTGAATTTGTCAGTTATCTTCGATTTACATTCATTGAAGCCCATTGAAGTCGATTCTCACTTTGTGTTGATTGAAAATTTTCAAAGTGTATCTTCCTCATTTGAAGTCGAATTTCCACATTTCTCATATATTTGAATAAGTTTGCATCTAACTTTGTCAGATATCGTCGATTTACATTCATTGAAGGCCATTAAAGTCGACTCTCACTTTGGGTTGATTGAAAATTTTCAAAGTCTATCTTCCTCATTTGAAGTCGAATTTAAACATTTCTCATATATTTGAATGAGTTTGCATCTAACTTTGTCAGATATCGTCGATTTACATTCATTGAAGCCCATTGAAGTCGATTCTCACTTTGTGTTGATTGAAAATTTTCAAAGTGTATCTTCCTCATTTGAAGTCGAATTTCAACATTTCTCATATATTTGAATGAGTTTGCATCTAACATTGTCAGATATCGTTGATTTACATTCATTGAAGCCCATTGAAGTCGATTCTCACTTTGTATTGATTGAAAATTTTCAAAGTCTATCTTCCTCATTTGAAGTCGAGTTTCAACATTTCTTATATATTTGAATGAGTTTGCATCTAACTTTGTTGTCAGATATCGTCGATTTACATCCATTGAAGCCCATTGAAGTCGATTCTCACTTTGTGTTGATTGAAAATTTTCAAAGTCTATCTTCCTAATTTGAAGTCGAATTTCAACATTTCTTATATATTTGAATGAGTTTGCATCTAACATTGTCAGATATCGTCGATTTACATTCATTGAAGCCCATTGAAGTCGATTCTCACTTTGTGTTGATTGAAAATTTTGAAAATCTATCTTCCTCATTTGAAGTCGAGTTTCAACATTTCTTATATATTTGAATGAGTTTGCATCTAACTTTGTTGTCAGATATCGTCGATTTACATCCATTGAAGCCCATTGAAGTCGATTCTCACTTTGTGTTGATTGAAAATTTTCAAAGTCTATCTTCCTCATTTGAAGTCGAATTTCAACATTTCTCATATATTTGAATGAATTTGCATCTAACTTTGTCAGATGTCCTCGATTTACATTCATTGAAGCCCATTGAAGACGATTCTCACTTTGTGTTGATTGAAAATTTTCAAAGTCTATCTTCCTCATTTGAAGTCGAATATCAACATTTCTCATATATTTGAATGAGTTTGTATCTGACTTTGTCAGATGTCCTCGATTTACATTCATTGAAGCCCATTGAAGTCGATTCTCACTTTGTGTTGATTGAAAATTTTCAAAGTCTATCTTCCTCATTTGAAGTCGAATTTCAACATTTCTCATATATTTGAATGATTTTGCATCTAACTTTGTCAGATATCGTCGATTTACCTTCATTGGAGCCCATTGAAGTCGTTTCTCACTTTGTGTTGATTGAAAATTTTCAAAGTCTATCTTCCTCATTTGAAGTCGAATTCCAACATTTCTCATATATTTGAATGAATTTGCATCTAACTTTGTCAGATATCGTCGATTTACCCTCATTGAAGCCCATTGAATTCGATTCTCACTTTGTGTTGATTGAAAATTTTCAAAGTCTATCTTCCTCATTTGAAGTCGAATTTCAACATTTCTCATATATTTGAATGAGTTTGCATCTAACTTTGTCAGATATCGTCGATTTACCTTCATTGAAGCCCATTGAAGTCGATTCTCACTTTGTGTTGATTGAAAATTTTCAAAGTCTATCTTCCTCATTTGATGTCGAATTCCAACATTTCTCATATATTTGAATGAGTTTGCATCTAACTTTGTCAGATATCGTCGGTTTACATTCATTGGAGTCCATTGAAGTCGATTCTCACTTTATGTTGATTGAAAATTTTCAAACTCTATCCTCCTCATTTGAAGTCGAATTCCAACATTTCTCATATATTTGAATGAGTTTGCATCTAACTTTGTCAGATATCGTCGATTTACATTCATTGAAGCCCATTGAAGTCGATTCTCACTTTGTGTTGATTGAAAATATTCAAAGTCTATCTTCCTCATTTGAAGTCGAATTTAAACATTTATCATATATTTGAATGAGTTTGCATCTAACTTTGTCAGATATCGTCGATTTACATTCATTGAAGCCCATTGAAGTCGATTCTCACTTTGTGTTGATTGAAAATTTTCAAAGTCTATCTTCCTCATTTGAAGTCGAATTTCAACATTTCTCATATATTTGAATGAGTTTGCATCTAACTTTGTTGTCAGATATCGTCGATTTACATTCATTGAAGCCCATTGAAGTCGATTCTCACTTTGTGTTGATTGAAAATTTTCAAAGTCTATCTTCCTCATTTGAAGTCGAATTTCAACATATCTTATATATTTGAATGAGTTTGTATCTGACTTTGTCAGATATCCTCGATTTACATTCATTGAAGCCCATTGAAGTCGAATCTCACTTTGTGTTGAATGAAAATTTTCAAAGTCTATCTTCCTCATTTGAAGTCGAATTTCAACATATCTTATATATTTGAATGAGTTTGTATCTGACTTTGTCAGATATCCTCGATTTACATTCATTGAAGCCCATTGAAGTCGAATCTCACTTTGTGTTGAATGAAAATTTTCAAGGTCTATCTTCCTCATTTGAAGTCGAATTTCAACATTTCTTATATATTTGAATGAGTTTGTATCTGACATTGTCAGATATCGTCGATTTACATTCATTGAAGCCCATTGAATCGATTCTCACTTTGTGTTGATTGAAAATTTTCAAAGTCTATCTTCCTCATTTGAAGTCGAATTTCAACATTTCTCATATATTTGAATGAGTTTGCATCTGACTTTGTCAGATATCGTCGACTTACATTCATTGAAGCCCATTGAAGTCGATTCTCACTTTGTGTTGATTGAAAATTTTCAAAGTCTATCTTCCTCATTTGAAGTCGAATTCAAACATTTCTCATATATTTGAATGAGTTTGCATCTAACTTTGTTGTCAGATATCGTCGATTTACATTCATTGAAGCCCATTGAAGTCGATTCTCACTTTGTGTTGATTGAAAATTTTCAAAGTCTATCTTCCTCATTTGAAGTCGAATTTCAACATTTCTCATATATTCGAATGAGTTTGCATCTAACTTTGTCAGATATCGTCGATTTACATTCATTGAAGCCCATTAAAGTCGATTCTCACTTTGTGTTGATTGAAAATTTTCAAAGTCTATCTTCCTCATTTGAAGCCGAATTCCAACATTTCTCATATATTCGAATGAGTTTGCATCTAACTTTGTCAGATATCGTCGATTTACATTCATTGAAGCCCATTAAAGTCGATTCTCACTTTGTGTTGATTGAAAATTTTCAAAGTCTATCTTCCTCATTTGAAGTCGAGTTTCAACATTTCTTATATATTTGAATGAGTTTGCATCTAACTTTGTTGTCAGTTATCGTCGATTTACATCCATTGAAGCCCATTGAAGTCGATTCTCACTTTGTGTTGATTGAAAATTTTCAAAGTCTATCTTCCTAATTTGAAGTCGAATTTCAACATTTCTTATATATTTGAATGAGTGTGCATCTAACATTGTCAGATATCGTCGATTTACATTCATTGAAGCCCATTGAAGTCGATTCTCACTTTGTGTTGATTGAAAATTTTGAAAATCTATCTTCCTCATTTGAAGTCGAGTTTCAACATTTCTTATATATTTGAATGAGTTTGCATCTAACTTTGTTGTCAGATATCGTCGATTTACATCCATTGAAGCCCATTGAAGTCGATTCTCACTTTGTGTTGATTGAAAATTTTCAAAGTCTATCTTCCTCATTTGAAGTCGAATTTCAACATTTCTCATATATTTGAATGAGTTTGCATCTAACTTTGTTGTCAGATATCGTCGATTTACATTCATTGAAGCCCATTGAAGTCGATTCTCACTTTGTGTTGATTGAAAATTTTCAAAGTCTATCTTCCTCATTTGAAGTCGAATTTCAACATATCTTATATATTTGAATGAGTTTGTATCTGACTTTGTCAGATATCCTCGATTTACATTCATTGAAGCCCATTGAAGTCGAATCTCACTTTGTGTTGAATGAAAATTTTCAAAGTCTATCTTCCTCATTTGAAGTCGAATTTCAACATATCTTATATATTTGAATGAGTTTGTATCTGACTTTGTCAGATATCCTCGATTTACATTCATTGAAGCCCATTGAAGTCGAATCTCACTTTGTGTTGAATGAAAATTTTCAAGGTCTATCTTCCTCATTTGAAGTCGAATTTCAACATTTCTTATATATTTGAATGAGTTTGTATCTGACATTGTCAGATATCGTCGATTTACATTCATTGAAGCCCATTGAATCGATTCTCACTTTGTGTTGATTGAAAATTTTCAAAGTCTATCTTCCTCATTTGAAGTCGAATTTCAACATTTCTCATATATTTGAATGAGTTTGCATCTGACTTTGTCAGATATCGTCGACTTACATTCATTGAAGCCCATTGAAGTCGATTCTCACTTTGTGTTGATTGAAAATTTTCAAAGTCTATCTTCCTCATTTGAAGTCGAATTCAAACATTTCTCATATATTTGAATGAGTTTGCATCTAACTTTGTCAGATATCGTCGATTTACATTCATTGAAGCCCATTAAAGTCGATTCTCACTTTGTGTTGATTGAAAATTTTCAAAGTCTATCTTCCTCATTTGAAGCCGAATTCCAACATTTCTCATATATTCGAATGAGTTTGCATCTAACTTTGTCAGATATCGTCGATTTACATTCATTGAAGCCCATTAAAGTCGATTCTCACTTTGTGTTGATTGAAAATTTTCAAAGTCTATCTTCCTCATTTGAAGTCGAGTTTCAACATTTCTTATATATTTGAATGAGTTTGCATCTAACTTTGTTGTCAGTTATCGTCGATTTACATCCATTGAAGCCCATTGAAGTCGATTCTCACTTTGTGTTGATTGAAAATTTTCAAAGTCTATCTTCCTAATTTGAAGTCGAATTTCAACATTTCTTATATATTTGAATGAGTGTGCATCTAACATTGTCAGATATCGTCGATTTACATTCATTGAAGCCCATTGAAGTCGATTCTCACTTTGTGTTGATTGAAAATTTTGAAAATCTATCTTCCTCATTTGAAGTCGAGTTTCAACATTTCTTATATATTTGAATGAGTTTGCATCTAACTTTGTTGTCAGATATCGTCGATTTACATCCATTGAAGCCCATTGAAGTCGATTCTCACTTTGTGTTGATTGAAAATTTTCAAAGTCTATCTTCCTCATTTGAAGTCGAATATCAACATTTCTCATATATTTGAATGAGTTTGTATCTGACTATGTCAGATGTCCTCGATTTACATTCATTGAAGCCCATTGAAGTCGATTCTCACTTTGTGTTGATTGAAAATTTTCAAAGTCTATCTTCCTCATTTGAAGTCGAATTGCAACATTTCTCATATATTTGAATGATTTTGCATCTAACTTTGTCAGATATCGTCGATTTACCTTCATTGGAGCCCATTGAAGTCGTTTCTCACTTTGTGTTGATTGAAAATTTTCAAAGTCTATCTTCCTCATTTGAAGTCGAATTCCAACATTTCTCATATATTTGAATGAATTTGCATCTAACTTTGTCAGATATCGTCGATTTACCCTCATTGAAGCCCATTGAAGACGATTCTCACTTTGTGTTGATTGAAAATTTTCAAAGTCTATCTTCCTCATTTGAAGTCGAATATCAACATTTCTCATATATTTGAATGAGTTTGTATCTGACTTTGTCAGATGTCCTCGATTTACATTCATTGAAGCCCATTGAAGTCGATTCTCACTTTGTGTTGATTGAAAATTTTCAAAGTCTATCTTCCTCATTTGAAGTCGAATTTCAACATTTCTCATATATTTGAATGAGTTTGCATCTAACTTTGTCAGATATCGTCGATTTACCTTCATTGAAGCCCATTGAAGTCGATTCTCACTTTGTGTTGATTGAAAATTTTCAAAGTCTATCTTCCTCATTTGATGTCGAATTCCAATATTTCTCATATATTTGAATGAGTTTGCATCTAACTTTGTCAGATATCGTCGATTTACATTCATTGAAGCCCATTGAAGTCGATTCTCACTTTGTGTTGATTGAAAATTTTCAAAGTCTATCTTCCTCATTTGAAGTCGAATTTAAACATTTCTCATATATTTGAATGAGTTTGCATCTAACTTTGTCAGATATCGTCGATTTACATTCATTGAAGCCCATTGAAGTCGATTCTCACTTTGTGTTGATTGAAAATTTTCAAAGTCTATCTTCCTCATTTGAAGTCGAATTTCAACATTTCTCATATATTTGAATGAGTTTGCATCTAACTTTGTTGTCAGATATCGTCGATTTACATTCATTGAAGCCCATTGAAGTCGATTCTCACTTTGTGTTGATTGGAAATTTTCAAAGTCTATCTTCCTCATTTGAAGTCGAATTTCAACATATCTTATATATTTGAATGGGTTTGTATCTGACTTTGTCAGATATCCTCGATTTACATTCATTGAAGCCCATTGAAGTCGAATCTCACTTTGTGTTGAATGAAAATTTTCAAAGTCTATCTTCCTCATTTGAAGTCGAATTTCAACATATCTTATATATTTGAATGAGTTTGTATCTGACTTTGTCAGATATCCTCGATTTACATTCATTGAAGCCCATTGAAGTCGAATCTCACTTTGTGTTGAATGAAAATTTTCAAAGTCTATCTTCCTCATTTGAAGTCGAATTTCAACATTTCTTATATATTTGAATGAGTTTGTATCTGACTTTGTCAGATATCGTCGATATACATTCATTGAAGCCCATTGAATCGATTCTCACTTTGTGTTGATTGAAAATTTTCAAAGTCTATCTTCCTCATTTGAAGTCGAATTTCAACATTTCTCATATATTTGAATGAGTTTGCATCTGACTTTGTCAGATATCGTCGACTTACATTCATTGAAGCCCATTGAAGTCGATTCTCACTTTGTGTTGATTGAAAATTTTCAAAGTCTATCTTCCTCATTTGAAGCCGAATTCCAACATTTCTCATATATTTGAATGAGTTTGCATCTAACTTTGTCAGATATCGTCGATTTACATTCATTGAAGCCCATTGAAGTCGATTCTCACTTTGTGTTGATTGAAAATTTTCAAAGTCTATCTTCCTCATTTGAAGTCGAGTTTCAACATTTCTTATATATTTGAATGAGTTTGCATCTAACTTTGTTGTCAGTTATCGTCGATTTACATCCATTGAAGCCCATTGAAGTCGATTCTCACTTTGTGTTGATTGAAAATTCTCAAAGTCTATCTTCCTAATTTGAAGTCGAATTTCAACATTTCTTATATATTTGAATGAGTTTGCATCTAACATTGTCAGATATCGTCGATTTACATTCATTGAAGCCCATTGAAGTCGATTCTCACTTTGTGTTGATTGAAAATTTTGAAAATCTATCTTCCTCATTTGAAGTCGAGTTTCAACATTTCTTATATATTTGAATGAGTTTGCATCTAACTTTGTTGTCAGTTATCGTCGATTTACATCCATTGAAGCCCATTGAAGTCGATTCTCACTTTGTGTTGATTGAAAATTCTCAAAGTCTATCTTCCTAATTTGAAGTCGAATTTCAACATTTCTTATATATTTGAATGAGTTTGCATCTAACATTGTCAGATATCGTCGATTTACATTCATTGAAGCCCATTGAAGTCGATTCTCACTTTGTGTTGATTGAAAATTTTGAAAATCTATCTTCCTCATTTGAAGTCGAGTTTCAACATTTCTTATATATTTGAATGAGTTTGCATCCTTCTTTGTTGTCAGATATCGTCGATTTACATCCATTGAAGCCCATTGAAGTCGATTCTCACTTTGTGTTGATTGAAAATTTTCAAAGTCTATCTTCCTCATTTGAAGTCGAATTTCAACATTTCTTATATATTTGAATGAGTTTGTATCTGACTTTGTCAGATATCCTCGATTTACATTCATTGAAGCCCATTGAAGTCGGATCTCACTTTGTGTTGATTGAAAATTTTCAAAATCTATCTTCCTCATTTGAAGTCGAATTCCAACATTTCTCATATATTTGAATGAATTTGCATCTAACTTTGTCAGATGTCCTCGATTTACATTCATTGAAGCCCATTGAAGTCGAATCTCACTTTGTGTTGAATGAAAATTTTCAAAGTCTATCTTCCTCATTTGAAGTCGAGTTTCAACATTTCTCATATATTTGAATGATTTTGCATCTAACTTTGTCAGATATCGTCGATTTACCTTCATTGGAGCCCATTGAAGTCGTTTCTCACTTTGTGTTGATTGAAAATTTTCAAAGTCTATCTTCCTCATTTGAAGTCGAATTCCAACATTTCTCATATATTTGAATGAATTTGCATCTAACTTTGTCAGATATCGTCGATTTACCCTCATTGAAGCCCATTGAAGACGATTCTCACTTTGTGTTGATTGAAAATTTTCAAAGTCTATCTTCCTCATTTGAAGTCGAATATCAACATTTCTCATATATTTGAATGAGTTTGCATCTAACTTTGTCAGATATCGTCGATTTACCTTCATTGAAGCCCATTGAATCGATTCTCACTTTGTGTTGATTGAAAATTTTCAAAGTCTATCTTCCTCATTTGAAGTCGAATTTCAACATTTCTCATATATTTGAATGAGTTTGCATCTGACTTTGTCAGATATCGTCGACTTACATTCATTGAAGCCCATTGAAGTCGATTCTCACTTTGTGTTGATTGAAAATTTTCAAAGTCTATCTTCCTCATTTGAAGCCGAATTCCAACATTTCTCATATATTTGAATGAGTTTGCATCTAACTTTGTCAGATATCGTCGATTTACATTCATTGAAGCCCATTGAAGTCGATTCTCACTTTGTGTTGATTGAAAATTTTCAAAGTCTATCTTCCTCATTTGAAGTCGAGTTTCAACATTTCTTATATATTTGAATGAGTTTGCATCTAACTTTGTTGTCAGTTATCGTCGATTTACATCCATTGAAGCCCATTGAAGTCGATTCTCACTTTGTGTTGATTGAAAATTCTCAAAGTCTATCTTCCTAATTTGAAGTCGAATTTCAACATTTCTTATATATTTGAATGAGTTTGCATCTAACATTGTCAGATATCGTCGATTTACATTCATTGAAGCCCATTGAAGTCGATTCTCACTTTGTGTTGATTGAAAATTTTGAAAATCTATCTTCCTCATTTGAAGTCGAGTTTCAACATTTCTTATATATTTGAATGAGTTTGCATCTAACTTTGTTGTCAGTTATCGTCGATTTACATCCATTGAAGCCCATTGAAGTCGATTCTCACTTTGTGTTGATTGAAAATTCTCAAAGTCTATCTTCCTAATTTGAAGTCGAATTTCAACATTTCTTATATATTTGAATGAGTTTGCATCTAACATTGTCAGATATCGTCGATTTACATTCATTGAAGCCCATTGAAGTCGATTCTCACTTTGTGTTGATTGAAAATTTTGAAAATCTATCTTCCTCATTTGAAGTCGAGTTTCAACATTTCTTATATATTTGAATGAGTTTGCATCTAGCTTTGTTGTCAGATATCGTCGATTTACATCCATTGAAGCCCATTGAAGTCGATTCTCACTTTGTGTTGATTGAAAATTTTCAAAGTCTATCTTCCTCATTTGAAGTCGAATTTCAACATTTCTCATATATTTGAATGAATTTGCATCTAACTTTGTCAGATGTCCTCGATTTACATTCATTGAAGCCCATTGAAGTCGAATCTCACTTTGTGTTGAATGAAAATTTTCAAAGTCTATCTTCCTCATTTGAAGTCGAGTTTCAACATTTCTCATATATTTGAATGAGTTTGCATCTAACTTTGTCAGATATCGTCGATTTACCTTCATTGAAGCCCATTGAAGTCGATTCTCACTTTGTGTTGATTGAAAATTTTCAAAGTCTATCTTCCTCATTTGATGTCGAATTCCAACATTTCTCATATATTTGAATGAGTTTGCATCTAACTTTGTTGTCAGATATCGTCGATTTACATTCATTGAAGCCCATTGAAGTCGATTCTCACTTTGTGTTGATTGAAAATTTTCAAAGTCTATCTTCCTCATTTGAAGTCGAATTTCAACATATCTTATATATTTGAATGGGTTTGTATCTGACTTTGTCAGATATCCTCGACTTACATTCATTGAAGCCCATTGAAGTCGATTCTCACTTTGTGTTGATTGAAAATTTTCAAAGTCTATCTTCCTCATTTGATGTCGAATTCCAACATTTCTCATATATTTGAATGAGTTTGCATCTAACTTTGTCAGATATCGTCGATTTACATTCATTGAAGCCCATTGAAGTCGATTCTCACTTTGTGTTGATTGAAAATTTTCAAAATCTATCTTCCTCATTTGAAGTCGAGTTTCAACATTTCTTATATATTTGAATGAGTTTGCATCAAACTTTGTTGTCAGATATCGTCGATTTACATCCGTTGAAGCCCATTGAAGTCGATTCTCACTTTGTGTTGATTGAAAATTTTCAAAGTCTATCTTCCTCATTTGAAGTCGAATTTCAACATTTCTCATATATTTGAATGAATTTGCATCTAACTTTGTCAGATATCGTCGATTTACCCTCATTGAAGCCCATTGAAGACGATTCTCACTTTGTGTTGATTGAAAATTTTCAAAGTCTATCTTCCTCATTTGAAGTCGAATATCAACATTTCTCATATATTTGAATGAGTTTGTATCTGACTTTGTCAGATGTCCTCGATTTATATTCATTGAAGCCCATTGAAGTCGATTCTCACTTTGTGTTGATTGAAAATTTTCAAAGTCTATCTTCCTCATTTGAAGTCGAATTTCAACATTTCTCATATATTTGAATGAGTTTGCATCTAACTTTGTCAGATATCGTCGATTTACCTTCATTGAAGCCCATTGAAGTCGATTCTCACTTTGTGTTGATTGAAAATTTTCAAAGTCTATCTTCCTCATTTGATGTCGAATTCCAACATTTCTCATATATTTGAATGAGTTTGCATCTAACTTTGTCAGATATCGTCGATTTACATTCATTGAAGCCCATTGAAGTCGATTCTCACTTTGTGTTGATTGAAAATTTTCAAAGTATATCTTCCTCATTTGAAGTCGAATTTAAACATTTCTCATATATTTGAATGAGTTTGCATCTAACTTTGTCAGATATCGTCGATTTACATTCATTGAAGCCCATTGATGTCGATTCTCACTTTGTGTTGATTGAAAATTTTCAAAGTCTATCTTCCTCATTTGAAGTCGAATTTCAACATTTCTCATATATTTGAATGAGTTTGCATCTAACTTTGTTGTCAGATATCGTCGATTTACATTCATTGAAGCCCATTGAAGTCGATTCTCACTTTGTGTTGATTGAAAATTTTCAAAGTCTATCTTCCTCATTTGAAGTCGAATTTCAACATATCTTATATATTTGAATGGGTTTGTATCTGACTTTGTCAGATATCCTCGATTTACATTCATTGAAGCCCATTGAAGTCGAATCTCACTTTGTGTTGAATGAAAATTTTCAAAGTCTATCTTCCTCATTTGAAGTCGAATTTCAACATATCTTATATATTTGAATGAGTTTGTATCTGACTTTGTCAGATATCCTCGATTTACATTCATTGAAGCCCATTGAAGTCGAATCTCACTTTGTGTTGAATGAAAATTTTCAAAGTCTATCTTCCTCATTTGAAGTCGAATTTCAACATTTCTTATATATTTGAATGAGTTTGTATCTGACTTTGTCAGATATCGTCGATTTACATTCATTGAAGCCCATTGAATCGATTCTCACTTTGTGTTGATTGAAAATTTTCAAAGTCTATCTTCCTCATTTGAAGTCGAATTTCAACATTTCTCATATATTTGAATGAGTTTGCATCTGACTTTGTCAGATATCGTCGACTTACATTCATAGAAGCCCATTGAAGTCGATTCTCACTTTGTGTTGATTGAAAATTTTCAAAGTCTATCTTCCTCATTTGAAGTCGAATTCAAACATTTCTCATATATTTGAATGAGTTTGCATCTAACTTTGTTGTCAGATATCGTCGATTTACATTCATTGAAGCCCATTGAAGTCGATTCTCACTTTGTGTTGATTGAAAATTTTCAAAGTCTATCTTCCTCATTTGAAGTCGAATTCCAACATTTCTCATATATTTGAATGAATTTGCATCTAACTTTGTCAGATATCGTCGATTTACCCTCATTGAAGCCCATTGAAGACGATTCTCACTTTGTGTTGATTGAAAATTTTCAAATTCTATCTTCCTCATTTGAAGTCGAATATCAACATTTCTCATATATTTGAATGAGTTTGTATCTGACTTTGTCAGATATCGTCGATTTACATTCATTGAAGCCCATTGAATCGATTCTCACTTTGTGTTGATTGAAAATTTTCAAAGTCTATCTTCCTCATTTGAAGTCGAATTTCAACATTTCTTATATATTTGAATGAGTTTGTATCTGACTTTGTCAGATATCGTCGATTTATATTCATTGAAGCCCATTGAATCGAATCTCACTTTGTGTTGAATGAAAATTTTCAAAGTCTATCTTCCTCATTTGAAGTCGAATTTCAACATTTCTTATATATTTGAATGAGTTTGTATCTAACTTTGTCAGATATCGTCGATTTACATTCATTGAAGCCCATTGAAGTCGAATCTCACTTTGTGTTGATTGAAAATTTTCAAAGTCTATCTTCCTAATTTGAAGTCGAATTTCAACATTTCTTATATATTTGAATGAGTTAGTATCTGACTTTGTCAGATATCCTCGATTTACATTCATTGAAGCCCATTGAAGTTGAATCTCACTTTGTGTTGATTGAAAATTTTCAAAGTCTATCTTCCTCATTTGAAGTCGAATATCAACATTTCTCATATATTTGAATGAGTTTGTATCTGACTTTGTCAGATGTCCTCGATTTATATTCATTGAAGCCCATTGAAGTCGATTCTCACTTTGTGTTGATTGAAAATTTTCAAAGTCTATCTTCCTCATTTGAAGTCGAATTTCAACATTTCTCATATATTTGAATGAGTTTGCATCTAACTTTGTCAGATATTGTCGATTTACCTTCATTGAAGCCCATTGAAGTCGATTCTCACTTTGTGTTGATTGAAAATTTTCAAAGTCTATCGTCTTCATTTGAAGTCGAATTTCAACATTTCTCATATATTTGAATGAGTTTGCATCTAACTTTGTCAGATATCGTCGATTTACATTCATTGAAGCCCATTGAAGTCGATTCTCACTTTGTGTTGATTGAAAATTTTCAGTCTATCTTCCTCATCTGAAGTCGAATTCCAACTTTTCTTATATATTTGAATGAGTTTGTATCTGACATTGTCAGATATCGTCGAATTACATTCATTGAAGCCCATTGAAGTCGATTCTCACTTTGTGTTGATTGAAAATTTTCAAAGTCTATCTTCCTCATTTGAAGTCGAATTTCAACATTCCTTATATATTTGAATGAGTTTGTATCTGACTTTGTCAGATATCGTCGATTTACATTCATTGAAGCCCATTGAAGTCGATTCTCACTTTGTGTTGATTGAAAATTTTCAAAGTATATCTTCCTCATTTGAAGTCGAATTTAAACATTTCTCATATATTTGAATGAGTTTGCATCTAACTTTGTCAGATATCGTCGATTTACATTCATTGAAGCCCATTGATGTCGATTCTCACTTTGTGTTGATTGAAAATTTTCAAAGTCTATCTTCCTCATTTGAAGTCGAATTTCAACATTTCTCATATATTTGAATGAGTTTGCATCTAACTTTGTTGTCAGATATCGTCGATTTACATTCATTGAAGCCCATTGAAGTCGATTCTCACTTTGTGTTGATTGAAAATTTTCAAAGTCTATCTTCCTCATTTGAAGTCGAATTTCAACATATCTTATATATTTGAATGGGTTTGTATCTGACTTTGTCAGATATCCTCGATTTACATTCATTGAAGCCCATTGAAGTCGAATCTCACTTTGTGTTGAATGAAAATTTTCAAAGTCTATCTTCCTCATTTGAAGTCGAATTTCAACATATCTTATATATTTGAATGAGTTTGTATCTGACTTTGTCAGATATCCTCGATTTACATTCATTGAAGCCCATTGAAGTCGAATCTCACTTTGTGTTGAATGAAAATTTTCAAAGTCTATCTTCCTCATTTGAAGTCGAATTTCAACATTTCTTATATATTTGAATGAGTTTGTATCTGACTTTGTCAGATATCGTCGATTTACATTCATTGAAGCCCATTGAATCGATTCTCACTTTGTGTTGATTGAAAATTTTCAAAGTCTATCTTCCTCATTTGAAGTCGAATTTCAACATTTCTCATATATTTGAATGAGTTTGCATCTGACTTTGTCAGATATCGTCGACCTACATTCATTGAAGCCCATTGAAGTCGATTCTCACTTTGTGTTGATTGAAAATTTTCAAAGTCTATCTTCCTCATTTGAAGTCGAATTCAAACATTTCTCATATATTTGAATGAGTTTGCATCTAACTTTGTTGTCAGATATCGTCGATTTACATTCATTGAAGCCCATTGAAGTCGATTCTCACTTTGTGTTGATTGAAAATTTTCAAAGTCTATCTTCCTCATTTGAAGTCGAATTCCAACATTTCTCATATATTTGAATGAATTTGCATCTAACTTTGTCAGATATCGTCGATTTACCCTCATTGAAGCCCATTGAAGACGATTCTCACTTTGTGTTGATTGAAAATTTTCAAAGTCTATCTTCCTCATTTGAAGTCGAATATCAACATTTCTCATATATTTGAATGAGTTTGTATCTGACTTTGTCAGATATCGTCGATTTACATTCATTGAAGCCCATTGAATCGATTCTCACTTTGTGTTGATTGAAAATTTTCAAAGTCTATCTTCCTCATTTGAAGTCGAATTTCAACATTTCTCATATATTTGAATGAGTTTGTATCTGACTTTGTCAGATATCGTCGATTTACATTCATTGAAGCCCATTGAATCGAATCTCACTTTGTGTTGAATGAAAATTTTCAAAGTCTATCTTCCTCATTTGAAGTCGAATTTCAACATTTCTTATATATTTGAATGAGTTTGTATCTGACTTTGTCAGATATCGTCGATTTACATTCATTGAAGCCCATTGAATCGATTCTCACTTTGTGTTGATTGAAAATTTTCAAAGTCTATCTTCCTCATTTGAAGTCGAATATCAACATTTCTCATAGATTTGAATGAGTTTGCATCCAAATTTGTCAGATATCGTCGACCTACATTCATTGAAGCCCATTGAAGTCGATTCTCACTTTGTGTTGATTGAAAATTTTCAAAGTCTATCTTCCTCATTTGAAGTCGAATTCAAACATTTCTCATATATTTGAATGAGTTTGCATCTAACTTTGTTGTCAGATATCGTCGATTTACATTCATTGAAGCCCATTGAAGTCGATTCTCACTTTGTGTTGATTGAAAATTTTCAAAGTCTATCTTCCTCATTTGAAGTCGAATTCCAACATTTCTCATATATTTGAATGAATTTGCATCTAACTTTGTCAGATATCGTCGATTTACCCTCATTGAAGCCCATTGAAGACGATTCTCACTTTGTGTTGATTGAAAATTTTCAAAGTCTATCTTCCTCATTTGAAGTCGAATATCAACATTTCTCATATATTTGAATGAGTTTGTATCTGACTTTGACAGATATCGTCGATTTACATTCATTGAAGCCCATTGAATCGATTCTCACTTTGTGTTGATTGAAAATTTTCAAAGTCTATCTTCCTCATTTGAAGTCGAATTTCAACATTTCTCATATATTTGAATGAGTTTGTATCTGACTTTGTCAGATATCGTCGATTTACATTCATTGAAGCCCATTGAATCGAATCTCACTTTGTGTTGAATGAAAATTTTCAAAGTCTATCTTCCTCATTTGAAGTCGAATTTCAACATTTCTTATATATTTGAATGAGTTTGTATCTGACTTTGTCAGATATCGTCGATTTACATTCATTGAAGCCCATTGAATCGATTCTCACTTTGTGTTGATTGAAAATTTTCAAAGTCTATCTTCCTCATTTGAAGTCGAATTTCAACATTTCTCATATATTTGGATGAGTTTGCATCTGACTTTGTCAGATATCGTCGACTTACATTCATTGAAGCCCATTGAAGTCGATTCTCACTTTGTGTTGATTGAAAATTTTCAAAGTCTATCTTCCTCATTTGAAGTCGAATTCAAACATTTCTCATATATTTGAATGAGTTTGCATCTAACTTTGTTGTCAGATATCGTCGATTTACATTCATTGAAGCCCATTGAAGTCGATTCTCACTTTGTGTTGATTGAAAATTTTCAAAGTCTATCTTCCTCATTTGAAGTCGAATTCCAACATTTCTCATATATTTGAATGAATTTGCATCTAACTTTGTCAGATATCGTCGATTTACCCTCATTGAAGCCCATTGAAGACGATTCTCACTTTGTGTTGATTGAAAATTTTCGAAGTCTATCTTCCTCATTTGAAGTCGAATATCAACATTTCTCATATATTTGAATGAGTTTGTATCTGACTTTGTCAGATGTCCTCGATTTATATTCATTGAAGCCCATTGAAGTCGATTCTCACTTTGTGTTGATTGAAAATTTTCAAAGTCTATCTTCCTCATTTGAAGTCGAATTTCAACATTTCTCATATATTTGAATGAGTTTGCATCTAACTTTGTCAGATATCGTCGATTTACCTTCATTGAAGCCCATTGAAGACGATTCTCACTTTGTGTTGATTGAAAATTTTCAAAGTCTATCTTCCTCATTTGAAGTCGAATATCAACATTTCTCATATATTTGAATGAGTTTGTATCTGACTTTGTCAGATGTCCTCGATTTATATTCATTGAAGCCCATTGAAGTCGATTCTCACTTTGTGTTGATTGAAAATTTTCAAAGTCTATCTTCCTCATTTGAAGTCGAATTTCAACATTTCTCATATATTTGAATGAGTTTGCATCTAACTTTGTCAGATATCGTCGATTTACCTTCATTGAAGCCCATTGAAGTCGATTCTCACTTTGTGTTGATTGAAAATTTTCAAAGTCTATCTTCCTCATTTGATGTCGAATTCCAACATTTCTCATATATTTGAATGAGTTTGCATCTAACTTTGTCAGATATCGTCGATTTACATTCATTGAAGCCCATTGAAGTCGATTCTCACTTTGTGTTGATTGAAAATTTTCAAAGTATATCTTCCTCATTTGAAGTCGAATTTAAACATTTCTCATATATTTGAATGAGTTTGCATCTAACTTTGTCAGATATCGTCGATTTACATTCATTGAAGCCCATTGAAGTCGATTCTCACTTTGTGTTGATTGAAAATTTTCAAAGTCTATCTTCCTCATTTGAAGTCGAATTTCAACATTTCTCATATATTTGAATGAGTTTGCATCTAACTTTGTTGTCAGATATCGTCTATTTACATTCATTGAAGCCCATTGAAGTCGATTCTCACTTTGTGTTGATTGAAAATTTTCAAAGTCTATCTTCCTCATTTGAAGTCGAATTTCAACATATCTTATATATTTGAATGGGTTTGTATCTGACTTTGTCAGATATCCTCGATTTACATTCATTGAAGCCCATTGAAGTCGAATCTCACTTTGTGTTGAATGAAAATTTTCAAAGTCTATCTTCCTCATTTGAAGTCGAATTTCAACATATCTTATATATTTGAATGAGTTTGTATCTGACTTTGTCAGATATCGTCGATTTACATTCATTGAAGCCCATTGAATCGAATCTCACTTTGTGTTGAATGAAAATTTTCAAAGTCTATCTTCCTCATTTGAAGTCGAATTTCAACATTTCTTATATATTTGAATGAGTTTGTATCTGACTTTGTCAGATATCGTCGATTTACATTCATTGAAGCCCATTGAATCGATTCTCACTTTGTGTTGATTGAAAATTTTCAAAGTCTATCTTCCTCATTTGAAGTCGAATTTCAACATTTCTCATATATTTGAATGAGTTTGCATCTGACTTTGTCAGATATCGTCGACTTACATTCATTGAAGCCCATTGAAGTCGATTCTCACTTTGTGTTGATTGAAAATTTTCAAAGTCTATCTTCCTCATTTGAAGTCGAATTCAAACATTTCTCATATATTCGAATGAGTTTGCATCTAACTTTGTTGTCAGATATCGTCGATTTACATTCATTGAAGCCCATTGAAGTCGATTCTCACTTTGTGTTGATTGAAAATTTTCAAAGTCTATCTTCCTCATTTGAAGTCGAATTCCAACATTTCTCATATATTTGAATGAATTTGCATCTAACTTTGTCAGATATCGTCGATTTACCCTCATTGAAGCCCATTGAAGACGATTCTCACTTTGTGTTGATTGAAAATTTTCAAAGTCTATCTTCCTCATTTGAAGTCGAATTTCAACATTTCTCATATATTTGAATGAGTTTGTATCTGACTTTGTCAGATATCGTCGATTTACCTTCATTGAAGCCCATTGAAGACGATTCTCACTTTGTGTTGATTGAAAATTTTCAAAGTCTAACTTCCTCATTTGAAGTCGAATATCAACATTTCTCATATATTTGAATGAGTTTGTATCTGACTTTGTCAGATGTCCTCGATTTATATTCATTGAAGCCCATTGAAGTCGATTCTCACTTTGTGTTGATTGAAAATTTTCAAAGTCTATCTTCCTCATTTGAAGTCGAATTTCAACATTTCTCATATATTTGAATGAGTTTGCATCTAACTTTGTCAGATATCGTCGATTTACCTTCATTGAAGCCCATTGAAGTCGATTCTCACTTTGTGTTGATTGAAAATTTTCAAAGTCTATCTTCCTCATTTGATGTCGAATTCCAACATTTCTCATATATTTGAATGAGTTTGCATCTAACTTTGTCAGATATCGTCGATTTACATTCATTGAAGCCCATTGAAGTCGATTCTCACTTTGTGTTGATTGAAAATTTTCAAAGTATATCTTCCTCATTTGAAGTCGAATTTAAACATTTCTCATATATTTAAATGAGTTTGCATCTAACTTTGTCAGATATCGTCGATTTACATTCATTGAAGCCCATTGAAGTCGATTCTCACTTTGTGTTGATTGAAAATTTTCAAAGTCTATCTTCCTCATTTGAAGTCGAATTTCAACATTTCTCATATATTTGAATGAGTTTGCATCTAACTTTGTTGTCAGATATCGTCGATTTACATTCATTGAAGCCCATTGAAGTCGATTCTCACTTTGTGTTGATTGAAAATTTTCAAAGTCTATCTTCCTCATTTGAAGTCGAATTTCAACATATCTTATATATTTGAATGGGTTTGTATCTGACTTTGTCAGATATCCTCGATTTACATTCATTGAAGCCCATTGAAGTCGAATCTCACTTTGTGTTGAATGAAAATTTTCAAAGTCTATCTTCCTCATTTGAAGTCGAATTTCAACATATCTTATATATTTGAATGAGTTTGTATCTGACTTTGTCAGATATCCTCGATTTACATTCATTGAAGCCCATTGAAGTCGAATCTCACTTTGTGTTGAATGAAAATTTTCAAAGTCTATCTTCCTCATTTGAAGTCGAATTTCAACATTTCTTATATATTTGAATGAGTTTGTATCTGACTTTGTCAGATATCGTCGATTTACATTCATTGAAGCCCATTGAATCGATTCTCACTTTGTGTTGATTGAAAATTTTCAAAGTCTATCTTCCTCATTTGAAGTCGAATTTCAACATTTCTCATATATTTGAATGAGTTTGCATCTGACTTTGTCAGATATCGTCGACTTACATTCATTGAAGCCCATTGAAGTCGATTCTCACTTTGTGTTGATTGAAAATTTTCAAAGTCTATCTTCCTCATTTGAAGTCGAATTTCAACATTTCTCATATATTTGAATGAGTTTGCATCTAACTTTGTCAGATATCGTCGATTTACATTCATTGAAGCCCATTGAAGTCGATTCTCACTTTGTGTTGATTGAAAATTTTCCAAGTCTATCTTCCTCATTTGAAGTCGAATTCCAACATTTCTCATATATTTGAATGAATTTGCATCTAACTTTGTCAGATATCGTCGATTTACCCTCATTGAAGCCCATTGAAGACGATTCTCACTTTGTGTTGATTGAAAATTTTCAAAGTCTATCTTCCTCATTTGAAGTCGAATATCAACATTTCTCATATATTTGAATGAGTTTGTATCTGACTTTGTCAGATGTCCTCGATTTATATTCATTGAAGCCCATTGAAGTCGATTCTCACTTTGTGTTGATTGAAAATTTTCAAAGTCTATCTTCCTCATTTGAAGTCGAATTTCAACATTTCTCATATATTTGAATGAGTTTGCATCTAACTTTGTCAGATATCGTCGATTTACCTTCATTGAAGCCCATTGAAGTCGATTCTCACTTTGTGTTGATTGAAAATTTTCAAAGTCTATCTTCCTCATTTGATGTCGAATTCCAACATTTCTCATATATTTGAATGAGTTTGCATCTAACTTTGTCAGATATCGTCGATTTACATTCATTGAAGCCCATTGAAGTCGATTCTCACTTTGTGTTGATTGAAAATTTTCAAAGTATATCTTCCTCATTTGAAGTCGAATTTAAACATTTCTCATATATTTGAATGAGTTTGCATCTAACTTTGTCAGATATCGTCGATTTACATTCAATGAAGCCCATTGAAGTCGATTCTCACTTTGTGTTGATTGAAAATTTTCAAAGTCTATCTTCCTCATTTGAAGTCGAATTTCAACATTTCTCATATATTTGAATGAGTTTGCATCTAACTTTGTTGTCAGATATCGTCGATTTACATTCATTGAAGCCCATTGAAGTCGATTCTCACTTTGTGTTGATTGAAAATTTTCAAAGTCTATCTTCCTCATTTGAAGTCGAATTTCAACATATCTTATATATTTGAATGGGTTTGTATCGGACTTTGTCAGATATCCTCGATTTACATTCATTGAAGCCCATTGAAGTCGAATCTCACTTTGTGTTGAATGAAAATTTTCAAAGTCTATCTTCCTCATTTGAAGTCGAATTTCAACATATCTTATATATTTGAATGAGTTTGTATCTGACTTTGTCAGATATCCTCGATTTACATTCATTGAAGCCCATTGAAGTCGAATCTCACTTTGTGTTGAATGAAAATTTTCAAAGTCTATCTTCCTCATTTGAAGTCGAATTTCAACATTTCTCATATATTTGAATGAGTTTGCATCTGACTTTGTCAGATATCGTCGACTTACATTCATTGAAGCCCATTGAAGTCGATTCTCACTTTGTGTTGATTGAAAATTTTCAAAGTCTATCTTCCTCATTTGAAGTCGAATTCAAACATTTCTCATATATTTGAATGAGTTTGCATCTAACTTTGTTGTCAGATATCGTCGATTTACATTCATTGAAGCCCATTGAAGTCGATTCTCACTTTGTGTTGATTGAAAATTTTCAAAGTCTATCTTCCTCATTTGAAGTCGAATTTCAACATTTCTCATATATTCGAATGAGTTTGCATCTGACTTTGTCAGATATCGTCGACTTACATTCATTGAAGCCCATTGAAGTCGATTCTCACTTTGTGTTGATTGAAAATTTTCAAAGTCTATCTTCCTCATTTGAAGCCGAATTCCAACATTTCTCATATATTTGAATGAGTTTGCATCTAACTTTGTCAGATATCGTCGATTTACATTCATTGAAGCCCATTGAAGTCGATTCTCACTTTGTGTTGATTGAAAATTTTCAAAGTCTATCTTCCTCATTTGAAGTAGAATTTCAACATTTCTCATATATTTGAATGAGTTTGCATCTAACTTTGTCAGATATCGTCGATTTACATTCATTGAAGCCCATTGAAGTCGATTCTCACTTTGTGTTGATTGAAAATTTTCAAAGTCTATCTTCCTCATTTGAAGTCGAATTTCAACATTTCTCATATATTTGAATGAGTTTGCATCTCACTTTGTCAGATATCGTCAATTTACATCCATTGAAGCCCATTGAATTCGATTCTCACTTTGTGTTGATTGAAAATTTTCAAAGTCTATCTTCCTCATTTGAAGTAGAATTTCAACATTTCTCATATATTTGAATGAGTTTGCATCTCACTTTGTCAGATATCGTCGATTTACATCCATTGAAGCCCATTGAATTCGATACTCACTTTGTGTTGATTGAAAATTTTCAAAGTCTATCTTCCTCATTTGAAGTCGAATTTCAACATTTCTTATATATTTGAATGAGTTTGTATCTGACTTTGTCAGATATCCTCGATTTACATTCATTGAAGCCCATTGAAGTCGGATCTCTTTTTGTGTTGATTGAAAATTTTCAAAGTCTATCTTCCTCATTTGAAGTCGAATTTCAACATTTCTCATATAGTTGAATGAGTTTGCATCTAACTTGGTCAGATATCGTCGATTTACATTCATTGAAGCCCATTGAAGTCGATTCTCACTTTGTGTTGATTGAAAATTTTCAAAGTCTATCTTCCTCATTTGAAGTCGAATTTCAACATTTCTTATATATTTGTATGAGTTTGCATCTAACTTTGTCAGATATCGTCGATTTACATTCATTGAAGCCCATTGAAGTCGATTCTCACTTTGTGTTGATTGAAAATTTTCAAACTCTATCTTCCTCTTTTTAAGCCGAATTTCAACATTTCTTATATATTTGATTGAGTTTGCATCTAACTTTGTCAGATATCGTCGACTTACATTCATTGAAGCCCATTGAAGTCGATTCTCACTTTGTGTTGATTGAAAATTTTCAAAGTATATCTTCCTCATTTGAAGTCGAATTCAAACATTTCTCATATATTTGAATGAGTTTGCATCTAACTTTGTTGTCAGATATCGTCGATTTACATTCATTGAAGCCCATTGAAGTCGATTCTCACTTTGTGTTGATTGAAAATTTTCAAAGTCTATCTTCCTCATTTGAAGTCGAATTTCAACATTTCTCATATATTCGAATGAGTTTGCATCTAACTTTGTCAGATATCGTCGATTTACATTCATTGAAGCCCATTAAAGTCGATTCTCACTTTGTGTTGATTGAAAATTTTCAAAGTCTATCTTCCTCATTTGAAGCCGAATTCCAACATTTCTCATATATTTGAATGAGTTTGCATCTAACTTTGTCAGATATCGTCGATTTACATTCATTGAAGCCCATTGAAGTCGATTCTCACTTTGTGTTGATTGAAAATTTTCAAAGTCTATCTTCCTCATTTGAAGTAGAATTTCAACATTTCTCATATATTTGAATGAGTTTGCATCTAACTTTGTCAGATATCGTCGATTTACATTCATTGAAGCCCATTGAAGTCGATTCTCACTTTGTGTTGATTGAAAATTTTCAAAGTCTATCTTCCTCATTTGAAGTCGAATTTCAACATTTCTTATATATTTGTATGAGTTTGCATCTAACTTTGTCAGATATCGTCGATTTACATTCATTGAAGCCCATTGAAGTCGATTCTCACTTTGTGTTGATTGAAACTTTTCAAAGTCTATCTTCCTCTTTTGAAGCCGAATTTCAACATTTCTTATATATTTGATTGAGTTTGCATCTAACTTTGTCAGATATCGTCGATTTACATTCATTGAAGCCCATTGAAGTCGATTCTCACTTTGTGTTGATTGAAAATTTTCAAAGTCTATCTTCCTCATTTGAAGTCGAATTTCAACATTTCTCATATATTTGAATGAGTTCGCATCTCACTTTGTCAGATATCGTCAATTTACATCCATTGAAGCTCATTGAATTCGATTCTCACTTTGTGTTGATTGAAAATTTTCAAAGTCTATCTTCCTCATTTGAAGTCGAATTTCAACATTTCTCATATATTTGAATGAGTTTGCATCTCACTTTGTCAGATATCGTCGATTTACATCCATTGAAGCCCATTGAATTCGATACTCACCTTGTGTTGATTGAAAATTTTCAAAGTCTATCTTCCTCATTTGAAGTCGAATTTCAACATTTCTTATATATTTGAATGAGTTTGTATCTGACTTTGTCAGATATCCTCGATTTACATTCATTGAAGCCCATTGAAGTCGGATCTCACTTTGTGTTGATTGAAAATTTTCAAAGTCTATCTTCCTCATTTGAAGTCGAATTTCAACATTTCTTATATATTTGTATGAGTTTGCATCTAACTTTGTCAGATATCGTCGATTTACATTCATTGAAGTCGATTCTCACTTTGTGTTGATTGAAAATTTTCAAACTCTATCTTCCTCATTTGAAGTCGAATTTCAACATTTCTCATATATTTGAATGAGTTTGCATCTCACTTTCTCAGATATCGTCGATTTACATTCATTGAAGTCCATTGAAGTCGATTCTCACTTTGTGCTGATTGAAAATTTTCAAAGTGTATCTTCCTCATTTGAAGTCGAATTTCAACATTTCTCATATATTTGGATGAGTTTGCATCTAACTTTGTAAGATATCGTCGATTCACATTCATTGAAGCCCATTGAAGTTGATTCTCACTTTGTGTTGATTGAAAATTTTCAAAGTCTCTCTTCCTCATTTGAAGTCGAATTTCAACATTTTTCATATATTTGAATGATTTTGCATCTCACATTGTCAGATATCGTCGATTTACATTCATTGAAGCCCATTGAAGTCGATTCTCACTTTGTGTTGATTGAAAATTTTCAAAGTATATCTTCCTCATTTGAAGTAGAATTTCAACATTTCTCATATATTTGAATGAGTTTGCATCTAACTTTGTCAGATATCGTCGATTTACATTCATTGAAGCCCATTGAAGTCGATTCTCACTTTGTGTTGATTGAAAATTTTCAAAGTCTATCTTCCTCATTTGAAGTCGAATTTCAACATATCTTATATATTTGTATGAGTTTGCATCTAACTTTGTCAGATATCGTCGATTTACATTCATTGAAGCCCATTGAAGTCGATTCTCACTTTGTGTTGATTGAAAATTTTCAAAGTCTATCTTCCTCTTTTGAATCCGAATTCCAACATTTCTTATATATTTGATTGAGTTTGCATCTAACTTTGTCAGATATCGTCGATTTACATTCATTGAAGCCCATTGAAGTCGATTCTCACTTTGTGTTGATTGAAAATTTTCAAAGTCTATCTTCCTCATTTGAAGTCGAATTTCAACATTTCTCATATATTTGAATGAGTTTGCATCTCACTTTGTCAGATATCGTCAATTTACATCCATTGAAGCCCATTGAATTCGATTCTCACTTTGTGTTGATTGAAAATTTTCAAAGTCTATCTTCCTCATTTGAAGTCGAATTTCAACATTTCTCATATAGTTGAATGAGTTTGCATCTAACTTGGTCAGATATCGTCGATTTACATTCATTGAAGCCCATTGAAGTCGATTCTCACTTTGTGTTGATTGAAAATTTTCAAAGTCTATCTTCCTCATTTGAAGTCGAATTTCAACATTTCTTATATATTTGTATGAGTTTGCATCTAACTTTGTCAGATATCGTCGATTTACATTCATTGAAGCCCATTGAAGTCGATTCTCACTTTGTGTTGATTGAAAATTTTCAAACTCTATCTTCCTCTTTTTAAGCCGAATTTCAACATTTCTTATATATTTGATTGAGTTTGCATCTAACTTTGTCAGATATCGTCGACTTACATTCATTGAAGCCCATTGAAGTCGATTCTCACTTTGTGTTGATTGAAAATTTTCAAAGTATATCTTCCTCATTTGAAGTCGATTTCAAACATTTCTCATATATTTGAATGAGTTTGCATCTAACTTTGTTGTCAGATATCGTCGATTTACATTCATTGAAGCCCATTGAAGTCGATTCTCACTTTGTGTTGATTGAAAATTTTCAAAGTCTATCTTCCTCATTTGAAGTCGAATTTCAACATTTCTCATATATTCGAATGAGTTTGCATCTAACTTTGTCAGATATCGTCGATTTACATTCATTGAAGCCCATTGAAGTCGATTCTCACTTTGTGTTGATTGAAAATTTTCAAAGTCTATCTTCCTCATTTGAAGTCGAATTTCAACATTTCTTATATATTTGTATGAGTTTGCATCTAACTTTGTCAGATATCGTCGATTTACATTCATTGAAGCCCATAGAAGTCGATTCTCACTTTGTGTTGATTGAAACTTTTCAAAGTCTATCTTCCTCTTTTGAAGCTGAATTTCAACATTTCTTATATATTTGATTGAGTTTGCATCTAACTTTGTCAGATATCGTCGATTTACATTCATTGAAGCCCATTGAAGTCGATTCTCACTTTGTGTTGATTGAAAATTTTCAAAGTCTATCTTCCTCATTTGAAGTCGAATTTCAACATTTCTCATATATTTGAATGAGTTTGCATCTCACTTTGTCAGATATCGTCAATTTACATCCATTGAAGCTCATTGAATTCGATTCTCACTTTGTGTTGATTGAAAATTTTCAAAGTCTATCTTCCTCATTTGAAGTCGAATTTCAACATTTCTCATATATTTGAATGAGTTTGCATCTCACTTTGTCAGATATCGTCGATTTACATCCATTGAAGCCCATTGAATTCGATACTCACCTTGTGTTGATTGAAAATTTTCAAAGTCTATCTTCCTCATTTGAAGTCGAATTTCAACATTTCTTATATATTTGAATGAGTTTGTATCTGACTTTGTCAGATATCCTCGATTTACATTCATTGAAGCCCATTGAAGTCGGATCTCACTTTGTGTTGATTGAAAATTTTCAAAGTCTATCTTCCTCATTTGAAGTCGAATTTTAACATTTCTCATATAGTTGAATGAGTTTGCACCAACTTTGTCAGATATCGTCGATTTACATTCATTGAAGCCCATTGAAGTCGATTCTCACTTTGTGTTGATTGAAAATTTTCAAAGTCTATCTTCCTCATTTGAAGTCGAATTTCAACATTTCTTATATATTTGTATGAGTTTGCATCTAACTTTGTCAGATATCGTCGATTTACATTCATTGAAGTCGATTCTCACTTTGTGTTGATTGAAAATTTTCAAACTCTATCTTCCTCATTTGAAGTCGAATTTCAACATTTCTCATATATTTGAATGAGTTTGCATCTCACTTTGTCAGATATCGTCGATTTACATTCATTGAAGTCCATTGAAGTCGATTCTCACTTTGTGCTGATTGAAAATTTTCAAAGTGTATCTTCCTCATTTGAAGTCGAATTTCAACATTTCTCATATATTTGGATGAGTTTGCATCTAACTTTGTAAGATATCGTCGATTCACATTCATTGAAGCCCATTGAAGTCGATTCTCACTTTGTGTTGATTAAAAATTTTCAAAGTCTCTCTTCCTCATTTGAAGTCGAATTTCAACATTTTTCATATATTTGAATGATTTTGCATCTCACATTGTCAGATATCGTCGATTTACATCCATTGAAGCCCATTGAAGTCGGTTCTCACTTTGTGTTGATTGAAAATTTTCAAAGTCTATCTTCCTCATTTGAAGTCGAATTTCAACATTTCTTATATATTTGTATGAGTTTGCATCTAACTTTTTCAGATATCGTCGATTTACATTCATTGAAGCCCATTGAAGTCGATTCTCACTTTGTGTTGATTGAAAATTTTCAAAGTGTATCTTCCTCATTTGAAGTCGAATTTCAACATTTCTCATATATTTGAATGAGTTTGCATCTAACTTTGTCAGATATCGTCGATTTACATTCATTGAAGCCCATTGAAGTCGATTCTCACTTTGTGTTGATTGGAAATTTTCAAAGTCTATCTTCCTCTTTTGAAGTCGAATTTCAACATTTCTCATATATTCGAATGAGTTTGCATCTAACTTTGTCAGATATCGTCGATTTACATTCATTGAAGCCCATTGAAGTCGATTCTCACTTTGTGTTGATTGAAAATTTTCAAAGTCTATCTTCCTCATTTGAAGTCGAATTTCAACATTTCTCATATATTCGAATGAGTTTGCATCTAACTTTGTCAGATATCGTCGATTTACATTCATTGAAGCCCATTAAAGTCGATTCTCACTTTGTGTTGATTGAAAATTTTCAAAGTCTATCTTCCTCATTTGAAGCCGAATTCCAACATTTCTCATATATTTGAATGAGTTTGCATCTAACTTTGTCAGATATCGTCGATTTACATTCATTGAAGCCCATTGAAGTCGATTCTCACTTTGTGTTGATTGAAAATTTTCAAAGTCTATCTTCCTCATTTGAAGTCGAATTTCAACATTTCTTATATATTTGTATGAGTTTGCATCTATCTTTGTCAGATATCGTCGATTTACATTCATTGAAGCCCATTGAAGTCGATTCTCACTTTGTGTTGATTGAAAATTTTCAAACTCTATCTTCCTCTTTTTAAGCCGAATTCCAACATTTCTTATATATTTGATTGAGTTTGCATCTAACTTTGTCAGATATCGTCGACTTACATTCATTGAAGCCCATTGAAGTCGATTCTCACTTTGTGTTGATTGAAAATTTTCAAAGTATATCTTCCTCATTTGAAGTCGAATTCAAACATTTCTCATATATTTGAATGAGTTTGCATCTAACTTTGTTGTCAGATATCGTCGATTTACATTCATTGAAGCCCATTGAAGTCGATTCTCACTTTGTGTTGATTGAAAATTTTCAAAGTCTATCTTCCTCATTTGAAGTCGAATTTCAACATTTCTCATATATTCGAATGAGTTTGCATCTAACTTTGTCAGATATCGTCGATTTACATTCATTGAAGCCCATTAAAGTCGATTCTCACTTTGTGTTGATTGAAAATTTTCAAAGTCTATCTTCCTCATTTGAAGCCGAATTCCAACATTTCTCATATATTTGAATGAGTTTGCATCTAACTTTGTCAGATATCGTCGATTTACATTCATTGAAGCCCATTGAAGTCGATTCTCACTTTGTGTTGATTGAAAATTTTCAAAGTCTATCTTCCTCATTTGAAGTAGAATTTCAACATTTCTCATATATTTGAATGAGTTTGCATCTAACTTTGTCAGATATCGTCGATTTACATTCATTGAAGCCCATTGAAGTCGATTCTCACTTTGTGTTGATTGAAAATTTTCAAAGTCTATCTTCCTCATTTGAAGTCGAATTTCAACATTTCTTATATATTTGTATGAGTTTGCATCTAACTTTGTCAGATATCGTCGATTTACATTCATTGAAGCCCATTGAAGTCGATTCTCACTTTGTGTTGATTGAAACTTTTCAAAGTCTATCTTCCTCTTTTGAAGCCGAATTTCAACATTTTTTATATATTTGATTGAGTTTGCATCTAACTTTGTCAGATATCGTCGATTTACATTCATTGAAGCCCATTGAAGTCGATTCTCACTTTGTGTTGATTGAAAATTTTCAAAGTCTATCTTCCTCATTTGAAGTCGAATTTCAACATTTCTCATATATTTGAATGAGTTTGCATCTCACTTTGTCAGATATCGTCAATTTACATCCATTGAAGCTCATTGAATTCGATTCTCACTTTGTGTTGATTGAAAATTTTCAAAGTCTATCTTCCTCATTTGAAGTCGAATTTCAACATTTCTCATATATTTGAATGAGTTTGCATCTCACTTTGTCAGATATCGTCGATTTACATCCATTGAAGCCCATTGAATTCGATACTCACCTTGTGTTGATTGAAAATTTTCAAAGTCTATCTTCCTCATTTGAAGTCGAATTTCAACATTTCTTATATATTTGAATGAGTTTGTATCTGACTTTGTCAGATATCCTCGATTTACATTCATTGAAGCCCATTGAATTCGGATCTCACTTTGTGTTGATTGAAAATTTTCAAAGTCTATCTTCCTCATTTGAAGTCGAATTTCAACATTTCTCATATAGTTGAATGAGTTTGCATCTAACTTTGTCAGATATCGTCGATTTACATTCATTGAAGCCCATTGAAGTCGATTCTCACTTTGTGTTGATTGAAAATTTTCAAAGTCTATCTTCCTCATTTGAAGTCGAATTTCAACATTTCTTATATATTTGTATGAGTTTGCATCTAACTTTGTCAGATATCGTCGATTTACATTCATTGAAGTCGATTCTCACTTTGTGTTGATTGAAAATTTTCAAACTCTATCTTCCTCATTTGAAGTCGAATTTCAACATTTCTCATATATTTGAATGAGTTTGCATCTCACTTTGTCAGATATCGTCGATTTACATTCATTGAAGTCCATTGAAGTCGATTCTCACTTTGGGCTGATTGAAAATTTTCAAAGTGTATCTTCCTCATTTGAAGTCGAATTTCAACATTTCTCATATATTTGGATGAGTTTGCATCTAACTTTGTAAGATATCGTCGATTCACATTCATTGAAGCCCATCGAAGTCGATTCTCACTTTGTGTTGATTGAAAATTTTCAAAGTCTCTCTTCCTCATTTGAAGTCGAATTTCAACATTTTTCATATATTTGAATGATTTTGCATCTCACATTGTCAGATATCGTCGATTTACATTCATTGAAGCCCATTGAAGTCGATTCTCACTTTGTGTTGATTGAAAATTTTCAAAGTATATCTTCCTCATTTGAAGTAGAATTTCAACATTTCTCATATATTTGAATGAGTTTGCATCTAACTTTGTCAGATATCGTCGATTTACATTCATTGAAGCCCATTGAAGTCGATTCTCACTTTGTGTTGATTGAAAATTTTCAAAGTCTATCTTCCTCATTTGAAGTCGAATTTCAACATTTCTTATATATTTGTATGAGTTTGCATCTAACTTTGTCAGATATCGTCGATTTACATTCATTGAAGCCCATTGAAGTCGATTCTCACTTTGTGTTGATTGAAACTTTTCAAAGTCTATCTTCCTCTTTTGAAGCCGAATTTCAACATTTCTTATATATTTGATTGAGTTTGCATCTAACTTTGTCAGATATCGTCGATTTACATTCATTGAAGCCCATTGAAGTCGATTCTCACTTTGTGTTGATTGAAAATTTTCAAAGTCTATCTTCCTCATTTGAAGTCGTATTTCAACATTTCTCATATATTTGAATGAGTTTGCATCTCACTTTGTCAGATATCGTCAATTTACATCCATTGAAGCTCATTGAATTCGATTCTCACTTTGTGTTGATTGAAAATTTTCAAAGTCTATCTTCCTCATTTGAAGTCGAATTTCAACATTTCTCATATATTTGAATGAGTTTGCATCTCACTTTGTCAGATATCGTCGATTTACATCCATTGAAGCCCATTGAATTCGATACTCACCTTGTGTTGATTGAAAATTTTCAAAGTATATCTTCCTCATTTGAAGTCGAATTTCAACATTTCTTATATATTTGAATGAGTTTGTATCTGACTTTGTCAGATATCCTCGATTTACATTCATTGAAGCCCATTGAAGTCGGATCTCACTTTGTGTTGATTGAAAATTTTCAAAGTCTATCTTCCTCATTTGAAGTCGAATTTCAACATTTCTCATATAGTTGAATGAGTTTGCATCTAACTTTGTCAGATATCGTCGATTTACATTCATTGAAGCCCATTGAAGTCGATTCTCACTTTGTGTTGATTGAAAATTTTCAAAGTGTATCTTCCTCATTTGAAGTCGAATTTCAACATTTCTCATATATTTGGATGAGTTTGCATCTAACTTTGTAAGATATCGTCGATTCACATTCATTGAAGCCCATTGAAGTCGATTCTCACTTTGTGTTGATTGAAAATTTTCAAAGTCTCTCTTCCTCATTTGAAGTCGAATTTCAACATTTTTCATATATTTGAATGATTTTGCATCTCACATTGTCAGATATCGTCGATTTACATTCATTGAAGCCCATTGAAGTCGATTCTCACTTTGTGTTGATTGAAAATTTTCAAAGTATATCTTCCTCATTTGAAGTAGAATTTCAACATTTCTCATATATTTGAATGAGTTTGCATCTAACTTTGTCAGATATCGTCGATTTACATTCATTGAAGCCCATTGAAGTCGATTCTCGCTTTGTGTTGATTGAAAATTTTCAAAGTCTATCTTCCTCATTTGAAGTCGAATTTCAACATTTCTTATATATTTGTATGAGTTTGCATCTAACTTTGTCAGATATCGTCGATTTACATTCATTGAAGCCCATTGAAGTCGATTCTCACTTTGTGTTGATTGAAACTTTTCAAAGTCTATCTTCCTCTTTTGAAGCCGAATTTCAACATTTCTTATATATTTGATTGAGTTTGCATCTAACTTTGTCAGATATCGTCGATTTACATTCATTGAAGCCCATTGAAGTCGATTCTCACTTTGTGTTGATTGAAAATTTTCAAAGTCTATCTTCCTCATTTGAAGTCGAATTTCAACATTTCTCATATATTTGAATGAGTTTGCATCTCACTTTGTCAGATATCGTCAATTTACATCCATTGAAGCTCATTGAATTCGATTCTCACTTTGTGTTGATTGAAAATTTTCAAAGTCTATCTTCCTCATTTGAAGTCGAATTTCAACATTTCTCATATATTTGAATGAGTTTGCATCTCACTTTGTCAGATATCGTCGATTTACATCCATTGAAGCCCATTGAATTCGATACTCACCTTGTGTTGATTGAAAATTTTCAAAGTCTATCTTCCTCATTTGAAGTCGAATTTCAACATTTCTTATATATTTGAATGAGTTTGTATCTGACTTTGTCAGATATCCTCGATTTACATTCATTGAAGCCCATTGAAGTCGGATCTCACTTTGTGTTGATTGAAAATTTTCAAAGTCTATCTTCCTCATTTGAAGTCGAATTTCAACATTTCTCATATAGTTGAATGAGTTTGCATCTAACTTTGTCAGATATCGTCGATTTACATTCATTGAAGCCCATTGAAGTCGATTCTCACTTTGTGTTGATTGAAAATTTTCAAAGTCTATCTTCCTCATTTGAAGTCGAATTTCAACATTTCTTATATATTTGTATAAGTTTGCATCTAACTTTGTCAGATATCGTCGATTTACATTCATTGAAGTCGATTCTCACTTTGTGTTGATTGAAAATTTTCAAACTCTATCTTCCTCATTTGAAGTCGAATTTCAACATTTCTCATATATTTGAATGAGTTTGCATCTCACTTTGTCAGATATCGTCGATTTACATTCATTGAAGTCCATTGAAGTCGATTCTCACTTTGTGCTGATTGAAAATTTTCAAAGTGTATCTTCCTCATTTGAAGTCGAATTTCAACATTTCTCATATATTTGGATGAGTTTGCATCTAACTTTGTAAGATATCGTCGATTCACATTCATTGAAGCCCATTGAAGTCGATTCTCACTTTGTGTTGATTGAAAATTTTCAAAGTCTCTCTTCCTCATTTGAAGTCGAATTTCAACATTTTTCATATATTTGAATGTTTTTGCATCTCACATTGTCAGATATCGTCGATTTACATTCATTGAAGCCCATTGAAGTCGATTCTCACTTTGTGTTGATTGAAAATTTTCAAAGTATATCTTCCTCATTTGAAGTAGAATTTCAACATTTCTCATATATTTGAATGAGTTTGCATCTAACTTTGTCAGATATCGTCGATTTACATTCATTGAAGCCCATTGAAGTCGATTCTCACTTTGTGTTGATTGAAAATTTTCAAAGTCTATCTTCCTCATTTGAAGTCGAATGTCAACATTTCTTATATATTTGTATGAGTTTGCATCTAACTTTGTCAGATATCGTCGATTTACATTCATTGAAGCCCATTGAAGTCGATTCTCACTTTGTGTTGATTGAAAATTTTCAAAGTCTATCTTCCTCTTTTGAATCCGAATTTCAACATTTCTTATATATTTGATTGAGTTTGCATCTAACTTTGTCAGATATCGTCGATTTACATTCATTGAAGCCCATTGAAGTCGATTCTCACTTTGTGTTGATTGAAAATTTTCAAAGTCTATCTTCCTCATTTGAAGTCGAATTTCAACATTTCTCATATATTTGAATGAGTTTGCATCTCACTTTGTCAGATATCGTCAATTTACATCCATTGAAGCCCATTGAATTCGATTCTCACTTTGTGTTGATTGAAAATTTTCAAAGTCTATCTTCCTCATTTGAAGTAGAATTTCAACATTTCTCATATATTTGAATGAGTTTGCATCTCACTTTGTCAGATATCGTCGATTTACATCCATTGAAGCCCATTGAATTCGATACTCACTTTGTGTTGATTGAAAATTTTCAAAGTCTATCTTCCTCATTTGAAGTCGAATTTCAACATTTCTTATATATTTGAATGAGTTTGTATCTGACTTTGTCAGATATCCTCGATTTACATTCATTGAAGCCCATTGAAGTCGGATCTCTTTTTGTGTTGATTGAAAATTTTCAAAGTCTATCTTCCTCATTTGAAGTCGAATTTCAACATTTCTTATATATTTGTATGAGTTTGCATCTAACTTTGTCAGATATCGTCGATTTACATTCATTGAAGCCCATTGAAGTCGATTCTCACTTTGTGTTGATTGAAAATTTTCAAACTCTATCTTCCTCTTTTTAAGCCGAATTTCAACATTTCTTATATATTTGATTGAGTTTGCATCTAACTTTGTCAGATATCGTCGACTTACATTCATTGAAGCCCATTGAAGTCGATTCTCACTTTGTGTTGATTGAAAATTTTCAAAGTATATCTTCCTCATTTGAAGTCGAATTCAAACATTTCTCATATATTTGAATGAGTTTGCATCTAACTTTGTTGTCAGATATCGTCGATTTACATTCATTGAAGCCCATTGAAGTCGATTCTCACTTTGTGTTGATTGAAAGTTTTCAAAGTCTATTTTCCTCATTTGAAGTCGAATTTCAACATTTCTCATATATTCGAATGAGTTTGCATCTAACTTTGTCAGATATCGTCGATTTACATTCATTGAAGCCCATTAAAGTCGATTCTCACTTTGTGTTGATTGAAAATTTTCAAAGTCCATCTTCCTCATTTGAAGCCGAATTCCAACATTTCTCATATATTTGAATGAGTTTGCATCTAACTTTGTCAGATATCGTCGATTTACATTCATTGAAGCCCATTGAAGTCGATTCTCACTTTGTGTTGATTGAAAATTTTCAAAGTCTATCTTCCTCATTTGAAGTAGAATTTCAACATTTCTCATATATTTGAATGAGTTTGCATCTAACTTTGTCAGATATCGTCGATTTACATTCATTGAAGCCCATTGAAGTCGATTCTCACTTTGTGTTGATTGAAAATTTTCAAAGTCTATCTTCCTCATTTGAAGTCGAATTTCAACATTTCTTATATATTTGTATGAGTTTGCATCTAACTTTGTCAGATATCGTCGATTTACATTCATTGAAGCCCATTGAAGTCGGATCTCACTTTGTGTTGATTGAAAATTTTCAAAGTCTATCTTCCTCATTTGAAGTCGAATTTTAACATTTCTCATATATTTGTATGAGTTTGCATCTAACTTTGTCAGATATCGTCGATTTACATTCATTGAAGTCGATTCTCACTTTGTGTTGATTGAAAATTTTCAAACTCTATCTTCCTCATTTGAAGTCGAATTTCAACATTTCTCATATATTTGAATGAGTTTGCATCTCACTTTGTCAGATATCGTCGATTTACATTCATTGAAGTCCATTGAAGTCGATTCTCACTTTGTGCTGATTGAAAATTTTCAAAGTGTATCTTCCTCATTTGAAGTCGAATTTCAACATTTCTCATATATTTGGATGAGTTTGCATCTAACTTTGTAAGATATCGTCGATTCACATTCATTGAAGCCCATTGAAGTCGATTCTCACTTTGTGTTGATTGAAAATTTTCAAAGTCTCTCTTCCTCATTTGAAGTCGAATTTCAACATTTTTCATATATTTGAATGATTTTGCATCTCACATTGTCAGATATCGTCGATTTACATCCATTGAAGCCCATTGAAGTCGGTTCTCACTTTGTGTTGATTGAAAATTTTCAAAGTCTATCTTCCTCATTTGAAGTCGAATTTCAACATTTCTTATATATTTGTATGAGTTTGCATCTAACTTTGTCAGATATCGTCGATTTACATTCATTGAAGCCCATTGAAGTCGATTCTCACTTTGTGTTGATTGAAAATTTTCAAAGTGTATCTTCCTCATTTGAAGTCGAATTTCAACATTTCTCATATATTTGGATGAGTTTGCATCTAACTTTGTAAGATATCGTCGATTCACATTCATTGAAGCCCATTGAAGTCGATTCTCACTTTGTGTTGATTGAAAATTTTCAAAGTCTCTCTTCCTCATTTGAAGTCGAATTTCAACATTTTTCATATATTTGAATGATTTTGCATCTCACATTGTCAGATATCGTCGATTTACATCCATTGAAGCCCATTGAAGTCGGTTCTCACTTTGTGTTGATTGAAAATTTTTAAAGTCTATCTTCCTCATTTGAAGTCGAATTTCAACATTTCTTATATATTTGTATGAGTTTGCATCTAACTTTGTCAGATATCGTCGATTTACATTCATTGAAGCCCATTGAAGTCGATTCTCACTTTGTGTTGATTGAAAATTTTCAAAGTGTATCTTCCTCATTTGAAGTCGAATTTCAACATTTCTCATATATTTGAATGAGTTTGCATCTAACTTTGTCAGATATCGTCGATTTACATTCATTGAAGCCCATTGAAGTCGATTCTCACTTTGTGTTGATTGAAAATTTTCAAAGTCTATCTTCCTCTTTTGAAGTCGAATTTCAACATTTCTCATATATTCGAATGAGTTTGCATCTAACTTTGTCAGATATCGTCGATTTACATTCATTGAAGCCCATTGAAGTCGATTCTCACTTTGTGTTGATTGAAAATTTTCAAAGTCTATCTTCCTCATTTGAAGTCGAATTTCAACATTTCTCATATATTTGAATGAGTTTGCATCTAACTTTGACAGATATCGTCGATTTACATTCATTGAAGCCCAATAAAGTCGATTCTCACTTTGTGTTGATTGAAAATTTTCAAAGTCTATCTTCCTCATTTGAAGTCGAATTTCAACATTTCTTATATATATGAATGAGTTTGTATCTGACTTTGTCAGATATCGTCGATTTACATTCATTGAAGCCCATTAAAGTCGATTCTCACTTTGTGTTGATTGAAAATTTTCAAAGTCTATCTTCCTCATTTGAAGTCGAATTTCAACATTTCTTATATATTTGAATGAGTTTGTATCTGACTTTGTCAGATATCGTCGATTTACATTCATTGAAGCCCATTGAAGTCGATTCTCACTTTTTGTTGATTGAAAATTTTCAAAGTCTATCTTCCTCATTTGAAGTCGAATCTCAACATTTCTCATATATTTGAATGATTTTGCATCTAACTTTGTCAGATATCGTCGATTTACATTCATTGAAGTCCATTGAAGTCGATTCTCACTTTGTGTTGATTGAAAATTTTCAAAGTCTATCTTCCTCATTTGAAGTCGAATTTCAACATTTCTCATATATTTGAATGAGTTTGCATCTGACTTTGTCAGATATCGTCGATTTACATTCATTGAAGCCCATTGAAGTCGATTCTCACTTTTTGTTGATTGAAAATTTTCAAAGTCTATCTTCCTCATTTGAAGTCGAATTTCAACATTTCTCATATATTTGAATGATTTTGCATCTAACTTTGTCAGATATCGTCGATTTACATTCATTGAAGTCCATTGAAGTCGATTCTCACTTTGTGTTGATTGAAAATTTTCAAAGTCTATCTCCCTCATTTGAAGTCGAATTTCAACATTTCTCATATATTTGAATGAGTTTGCATCTCACTTTGTCAGATATCGTCGATTTACATTCATTGAAGCCCATTAAAGTCGATTCTCACTTTGTGTTGATTGAAAATTTTCAAAGTCTATCTTCCTCATTTGAAGTCGAATTTCAACATTTCTTATATATTTGAATGAGTTTGTTTCTGACTTTGTCAGATATCCTCGATTTACATTCATTGAAGCCCATTGAAGTCGGATCTCACTTTGTGTTGATTGAAAATTTTCAAAATCTATCTTCCTCATTTGAAGTCGAATTCCAACATTTCTTATATATTTGAATAAGTTTGTATCTAACTTTGTCAGATATCGTCGATTTACATTCATTGAAGCCCATTGAAGTCGATTCTCACTTTGTGTTGATTGAAAATTTTCAAAGTCTATCTTCCTCATTTGAAGTCGAATCTCAACATTTCTCATATATTTGAATGATTTTGCATCTAACTTTGTCAGATATCGTCGATTTACATTCATTGAAGTCCATTGAAGTCGATTCTCACTTTGTGTTGATTGAAAATTTTCAAAGTCTATCTTCCTCATTTGAAGTCGAATTTCAACATTTCTCATATATTTGAATGAGTTTGCATCTGACTTTGTCAGATATCGTCGATTTACATTCATTGAAGCCCATTGAAGTCGATTCTCACTTTTTGTTGATTGAAAATTTTCAAAGTCTATCTTCCTCATTTGAAGTCGAATTTCAACATTTCTCATATATTTGAATGAGTTTGCATCTAACTTTGTCAGATATCGTCGATTTACATTCATTGAAGCCCATTGAAGTCGATTCTCACTTTGTGTTGATTGAAAATTTTCAAAGTCTATCTTCCTCATTTGAAGTCGAATTTCAACATTTCTTATATATTTGTATGAGTTGCATCTAACTTTGTCAGATATCGTCGATTTACATTCATTGAAGCCCATTGAAGTCGATTCTCACTTTGTGTTGATTGAAAATTTTCAAAGTCTATCTTCCTCATTTGAAGTCGAATTTCAACATTTCTCATATATTTGAATGAGTTTGCATCTCACTTTGTCAGATATCGTCGATTTACATTCATTGAAGCCCATTAAAGTCGATTCTCACTTTGTGTTGATTGAAAATTTTCAAAGTCTATCTTCCTCATTTGAAGTCGAATTTCAACATTTCTTATATATTTGAATGAGTTTGTATCTGACTTTGTCAGATATCCTCGATTTACATTCATTGAAGCCCATTGAAGTCGGATCTCACTTTGTGTTGATTGAAAATTTTCAAAATCTATCTTCCTCATTTGAAGTCGAATTCCAACATTTCTTATATATTTGAATGAGTTTGTATCTAACTTTGTCAGATATCGTCGATTTACATTCATTGAAGCCCATTGAAGTCGATTCTCACTTTGTGTTGATTGAAAATTTTCAAAGTCTATCTTCCTCATTTGATGTCGAATTCCAACATTTCTCATATATTTGAATGAGTTTGCATCTAACTTTGTCAGATATCGTCGATTTACATTCATTGAAGTCCATTGAAGTCGATTCTCACTTTGTGTTGATTGAAAATTTTCAAAGTCTATCTTCCTCATTTGAAGTCGAATCTCAACATTTCTCATATATTTGAATGATTTTGCATCTAACTTTGTCAGATATCGTCGATTTACATTCATTGAAGTCCATTGAAATCGATTCTCACTTTGTGTTGATTGAAAATTTTCAAAGTCTATCTTCCTCATTTGAAGTCGAATTTCAACATTTCTCATATATTTGAATGAGTTTGCATCTGACTTTGTCAGATATCGTCGATTTACATTCATTGAAGCCCATTGAAGTCGATTCTCACTTTTTGTTGATTGAAAATTTTCAAAGTCTATCTTCCTCATTTGAAGTCGAATTTCAACATTTCTCATATATTTGAATGATTTTGCATCTAACTTTGTCAGATATCGTCGATTTACATTCATTGAAGTCCATTGAAGTCGATTCTCACTTTGTGTTGATTGAAAATTTTCAAAGTCTATCTTCCTCATTTGAAGTCGAATTTCAACATTTCTCATATATTTGAATGAGTTTGCATCTGACTTTGTCAGATATCGTCGATTTACATTCATTGAAGCCCATTGAAGTCGATTCTCACTTTTTGTTGATTGAAAATTTTCAAAGTCTATCTTCCTCATTTGAAGTCGAATTTCAACATTTCTCATATATTTGAATGAGTTTGCATCTAACTTTGTCAGATATCGTCGATTTACATTCATTGAAGCCCATTGAAGTCGATTCTCACTTTGTGTTGATTGAAAATTTTCAAAGTCTATCTTCCTCATTTGAAGTCGAATTTCAACATTTCTTATATATTTGAATGAGTTTGTATCTGACTTTGTCAGATATCCTCGATTTACATTCATTGAAGCCCATTGAAGTCGGATCTCACTTTGTGTTGATTGAAAATTTTCAAAATCTATCTTCCTCATTTGAAGTCGAATTCCAACATTTCTTATATATTTGAATGAGTTTGTATCTAACTTTGTCAGATATCGTCGATTTACATTCATTGAAGCCCATTGAAGTCGATTCTCACTTTGTGTTGATTGAAAATTTTCAAAGTCTATCTTCCTCATTTGATGTCGAATTCCAACATTTCTCATATATTTGAATGAGTTTGCATCTAACTTTGTCAGATATCGTCGATTTACATTCATTGAAGTCCATTGAAGTCGATTCTCACTTTGTGTTGATTGAAAATTTTCAAAGTCTATCTTCCTCATTTGAAGTCGAATCTCAACATTTCTCATATATTTGAATGATTTTGCATCTAACTTTGTCAGATATCGTCGATTTACATTCATTGAAGTCCATTGAAGTCGATTCTCACTTTGTGTTGATTGAAAATTTTCAAAGTCTATCTTCCTCATTTGAAGTCGAATTTCAACATTTCTCATATATTTGAATGAGTTTGCATCTGACTTTGTCAGATATCGTCGATTTACATTCATTGAAGCCCATTGAAGTCGATTCTCACTTTTTGTTGATTGAAAATTTTCAAAGTCTATCTTCCTCATTTGAAGTCGAATTTCAACATTTCTCATATATTTGAATGATTTTGCATCTAACTTTGTCAGATATCGTCGATTTACATTCATTGAAGTCCATTGAAGTCGATTCTCACTTTGTGTTGATTGAAAATTTTCAAAGTCTATCTTCCTCATTTGAAGTCGAATTTCAACATTTCTCATATATTTGAATGAGTTTGCATCTGACTTTGTCAGATATCGTCGATTTACATTCATTGAAGCCCATTGAAGTCGATTCTCACTTTTTGTTGATTGAAAATTTTCAAAGTCTATCTTCCTCATTTGAAGTCGAATTTCAACATTTCTCATATATTTGAATGAGTTTGCATCTAACTTTGTCAGATATCGTCGATTTACATTCATTGAAGCCCATTGAAGTCGATTCTCACTTTGTGTTGATTGAAAATTTTCAAAGTCTATCTTCCTCATTTGAAGTCGAATTTCAACATTTCTTATATATTTGTATGAGTTGCATCTAACTTTGTCAGATATCGTCGATTTACATTCATTGAAGCCCATTGAAGTCGATTCTCACTTTGTGTTGATTGAAAATTTTCAAAGTCTATCTTCCTCATTTGAAGTCGAATTTCAACATTTCTCATATATTTGAATGAGTTTGCATCTCACTTTGTCAGATATCGTCGATTTACATTCATTGAAGCCCATTAAAGTCGATTCTCACTTTGTGTTGATTGAAAATTTTCAAAGTCTATCTTCCTCATTTGAAGTCGAATTTCAACATTTCTTATATATTTGAATGAGTTTGTATCTGACTTTGTCAGATATCCTCGATTTACATTCATTGAAGCCCATTGAAGTCGGATCTCACTTTGTGTTGATTGAAAATGTTCAAAATCTATCTTCCTCATTTGAAATCGAATTCCAACGTTTCTTATATATTTGAATGAGTTTGTATCTAACTTTGTCAGATATCGTCGATTTACATTCATTGAAGCCCATTGAAGTCGATTCTCACTTTGTGTTGATTGAAAATTTTCAAAGTCTATCTTCCTCATTTGAAGTCGAATCTCAACATTTCTCATATATTTGAATGATTTTGCATCTAACTTTGTCAGATATCGTCGATTTACATTCATTGAAGTCCATTGAAGTCGATTCTCACTTTGTGTTGATTGAAAATTTTCAAAGTCTATCTTCCTCATTTGAAGTCGAATTTCAACATTTCTCATATATTTGAATGAGTTTGCATCTGACTTTGTCAGATATCGTCGATTTACATTCATTGAAGCCCATTGAAGTCGATTCTCACTTTTTGTTGATTGAAAATTTTCAAAGTCTATCTTCCTCATTTGAAGTCGAATTTCAACATTTCTCATATATTTGAATGATTTTGCATCTAACTTTGTCAGATATCGTCGATTTACATTCATTGAAGTCCATTGAAGTCGATTCTCACTTTGTGTTGATTGAAAATTTTCAAAGTCTATCTTCCTCATTTGAAGTCGAATTTCAACATTTCTCATATATTTGAATGAGTTTGCATCTGACTTTGTCAGATATCGTCGATTTACATTCATTGAAGCCCATTGAAATCGATTCTCACTTTTTGTTGATTGAAAATTTTCAAAGTCTATCTTCCTCATTTGAAGTCGAATTTCAACATTTCTCATATATTTGATTGAGTTTGCATCTAACTTTGTCAGATATCGTCGATTTACATTCATTGAAGCCCATTGAAGTCGATTCTCACTTTGTGTTGATTGAAAATTTTCAAAGTCTATCTTCCTCATTTGAAGTCGAATTTCAACATTTCTTATATATTTGTATGAGTTGCATCTAACTTTGTCAGATATCGTCGATTTACATTCATTGAAGCCCATTGAAGTCGATTCTCACTTTGTGTTGATTGAAAATTTTCAAAGTCTATCTTCCTCATTTGAAGTCGAATTTCAACATTTCTCATATATTTGAATGAGTTTGCATCTCACTTTGTCAGATATCGTCGATTTACATTCATTGAAGCCCATTAAAGTCGATTCTCACTTTGTGTTGATTGAAAATTTTCAAAGTCTATCTTCCTCATTTGAAGTCGAATTTCAACATTTCTTATATATTTGAATGAGTTTGTATCTGACTTTGTCAGATATCCTCGATTTACATTCATTGAAGCCCATTGAAGTCGGATCTCACTTTGTGTTGATTGAAAATGTTCAAAATCTATCTTCCTCATTTGAAGTCGAATTCCAACATTTCTTATATATTTGAATGAGTTTGTATCTAACTTTGTCAGATATCGTCGATTTACATTCATTGAAGCCCATAGAAGTCGATTCTCACTTTGTGTTGATTGAAAATTTTCAAAGTGTATCTTCCTCATTTGAAGTCGAATTTCAACATTTCTCATATATTTGAATGATTTTGCATCTAACTTTGTCAGATATCGTGGATTTACATTCATTGAAGCCCATTGAAGTCGATTCTCACTTTGTGTTGATTGAAAATTTTCAAAGTCTATCTTCCTCATTTGAAGTCGAATTTCAACATTTCTCATATATTTGAATGAGTTTGCATCTCACTTTGTCAGATATCGTCGATTTACATTCATTGAAGCCCATTAAAGTCGATTCTCACTTTGTGTTGATTGAAAATTTTCAAAGTCTATCTTCCTCATTTGAAGTCGAATTTCAACATTTCTTATATATTTGAATGAGTTTGTATCTGACTTTGTCAGATATCCTCGATTTACATTCATTGAAGCCCATTGAAGTCGGATCTCACTTTGTGTTGATTGAAAATGTTCAAAATCTATCTTCCTCATTTGAAGTCGAATTCCAACATTTCTTATATATTTGAATGAGTTTGTATCTAACTTTGTCAGATATCGTCGATTTACATTCATTGAAGCCCATAGAAGTCGATTCTCACTTTGTGTTGATTGAAAATTTTCAAAGTGTATCTTCCTCATTTGAAGTCGAATTTCAACATTTCTCATATATTTGAATGATTTTGCATCTAACTTTGTCAGATATCGTGGATTTACATTCATTGAAGCCCATTGAAGTCGATTCTCACTTTGTGTTGATTGAAAATTTTCAAAGTCTATCTTCCTCATTTGAAGTCGAATTTCAACATTTCTCATATATTCGAATGAGTTTGCATCTAACTTTGTCAGATATCGTCGATTTACATTCATTGAAGTCCATTGAAGTCGATTCTCACTTTGTGTTGATTGAAAATTTTCAAAGTCTATCTTCCTCATTTGAAGTCGAATTTCAACATTTCTTATATATTTGAATGAGTTTGTATCTGACTTTGTCAGATATCGTCGATATACATTCATTGAAGCCCATTGAAGTCGATTCTCACTTTTTGTTGATTGAAAATTTTCAAAGTCTATCTTCCTCATTTGAAGTCGAATTTCAACATTTCTCATATATTTGAATGATTTTGCATCTAACTTTGTAAGATATCGTCGATTTACATTCATTGAAGTCCATTGAAGTCGATTCTCACTTTGTGTTGATTGAAAATTTTCAAAGTCTATCTTCCTCATTTGAAGTCGAATTTCAACATTTCTCATATATTTGAATGAGTTTGCATCTGACTTTGTCAGATATCGTCGATTTACATTCATAGAAGCCCATTGAAGTCGATTCTCACTTTGTGTTGATTGAAAATTTTCAAAGTCTATCTTCCTCATTTGAAGTCGAATTTCAACATTTCTCATATATTTGAATGAGTTTGCATCTAACTTTGTCAGATATCGTCGATTTACATTCATTGAAGCCCATTGAAGTCGATTCGCACTTTGTGTTGATTGAAAATTTTCAAAGTCTATCTTCCTCATTTGAAGTCGAATTTCAACATTTCTCATATATTTGAATGAGTTTGCATCTAACTTTGTCAGATATCGTCGATTTACATTCATTGAAGCCCATTGAAGTCGATTCTCACTTTTTGTTGATTGAAAATTTTCAAAGTCTATCTTCCTCATTTGAAGTCGAATTTCAACATTTCTTATATATTTGTATGAGTTTGCATCTAACTTTGTCAGATATCGTCGATTTACATTCATTGAAGCCCATTGAAGTCGATTCTCACTTTGTGTTGATTGAAAATTTTCAAAGTCTATCTTCCTCATTTGAAGTCGAATTTCAACATTTCTCATATATTTGAATGAGTTTGCATCTCACTTTGTCAGATATCGTCGATTTACATTCATTGAAGCCCATTAAAGTCGATTCTCACTTTGTGTTGATTAAAAATTTTCAAAGTCTATCTTCCTCATTTGAAGTCGAATTTCAACATTTCTTATATATTTGAATGAGTTTGTATCTAACTTTGTCAGATATCGTCGATTTACATTCATTGAAGCCCATTGAAGTCGATTCTCACTTTTTGTTGATTGAAAATTTTCAAAGTCTATCTTCCTCATTTGAAGTCGAATTTCAACATTTCTTATATATTTGTATGAGTTTGCATCTAACTTTGTCAGATATCGTCGATTTACATTCATTGAAGCCCATTGAAGTCGATTCTCACTTTGTGTTGATTGAAAATTTTCAAAGTCTATCTTCCTCATTTGAAGTCGAATTTCAACATTTCTCATATATTTGAATGATTTTGCATCTAACTTTGTCAGATATCGTCGATTTACATTCATTGAAGCCCATTAAAGTCGATTCTCACTTTGTGTTGATTGAAAATTTTCAAAGTCTATCTTCCTCATTTGAAGTCGAATTTCAACATTTCTTATATATTTGAATGAGTTTGTATCTGACTTTGTCAGATATCCTCGATTTACATTCATTGAAGCCCATTGAAGTCGGATCTCACTTTGTGTTGATTGAAAATTTTCAAAATCTATCTTCCTCATTTGAAGTCGAATTCCAACATTTCTTATATATTTGAATGAGTTTGTATCTAACTTTGTCAGATATCGTCGATTTACATTCATTGAAGCCCATAGAAGTCGATTCTCACTTTGTGTTGATTGAAAATTTTCAAAGTGTATCTTCCTCATTTTTAAGTCGAATTTCAACATTTCTCATATATTTGAATAATTTTGCATCTAACTTTGTCAGATATCGTGGATTTACATTCATTGAAGCCCATTGAAGTCGATTCTCACTTTGTGTTGATTGAAAATTTTCAAAGTCTATCTTCCTCATTTGAAGTCGAATTTCAACATTTCTTATATATTTGTATGAGTTTGCATCTAACTTTGTCAGATATCGTCGATTTACATTCATTGAAGCCCATTGAAGTCGATTCTCACTTTGTGTTGATTGAAAATTTTCAAAGTCTATCTTCCTCATTTGAAGTCGAATTTCAACATTTCTCATATATTTGAATGAGTTTGCATCTCACTTTGTCAGATATCGTCGATTTACATTCATTGAAGCCCATTAAAGTCGATTCTCACTTTGTGTTGATTAAAAATTTTCAAAGTCTATCTTCCTCATTTGAAGTCGAATTTCAACATTTCTTATATATTTGAATGAGTTTGTATCTAACTTTGTCAGATATCGTCGATTTACATTCATTGAAGCCCATTGAAGTCGATTCTCACTTTCTGTTGATTGAAAATTTTCAAAGTCTATCTTCCTCATTTGAAGTCGAATTTCAACATTTCTCATATATTTGTATGAGTTTGCATCTAACTTTGTCAGATATCGTCGATTTACATTCATTGAAGCCCATTGAAGTCGATTCTCACTTTGTGTTGATTGAAAATTTTCAAAGTCTATCTTCCTCATTTGAAGTCGAATTTCAACATTTCTCATATATTTGAATGAGTTTGCATCTCACTTTGTCAGATATCGTCGATTTACATTCATTGAAGCCCATTAAAGTCGATTCTCACTTTGTGTTGATTAAAAATTTTCAAAGTCTATCTTCCTCATTTGAAGTCGAATTTCAACATTTCTTATATATTTGAATGAGTTTGTATCTGACTTTGTCAGATATCGTCGATTTACATTCATTGAAGCCCATTGAAGTCGATTCTCACTTTTTGTTGATTGAAAATTTTCAAAGTCTATCTTCCTCATTTGAAGTCGAATTTCAACATTTCTCATATATTTGAATGATTTTGCATCTAACTTTGTCAGATATCGTCGATTTACATTCATTGAAGCCCATTAAAGTCGATTCTCACTTTGTGTTGATTGAAAATTTTCAAAGTCTATCTTCCTCATTTGAAGTCGAATTTCAACATTTCTTATATATTTGAATTAGTTTGTATCTGACTTTGTCAGATATCCTCGATTTACATTCATTGAAGCCCATTGAAGTCGGATCTCACTTTGTGTTGATTGAAAATTTTCAAAATCTATCTTCCTCATTTGAAGTCGAATTCCAACATTTCTTATATATTTGAATGAGTTTGTATCTAACTTTGTCAGATATCGTCGATTTACATTCATTGAAGCCCATAGAAGTCGATTCTCACTTTGTGTTGATTGAAAATTTTCAAAGTGTATCTTCCTCATTTTTAAGTCGAATTTCAACATTTCTCATATATTTGAATGATTTTGCATCTAACTTTGTCAGATATCGTGGATTTACATTCATTGAAGCCCATTGAAGTCGATTCTCACTTTGTGTTGATTGAAAATTTTCAAAGTCTATCTTCCTCATTTGAAGTCGAATTTCAACATTTCTCATATATTTGAATGAGTTTGCATCTAACTTTGTCAGATATCGTCGATTTACATTCATTGAAGCCCATTAAAGTCGATTCTCACTTTGTGTTGATTGAAAATTTTCAAAGTCTATCTTCCTCATTTGAAGTCGAATTTCAACATTTCTTATATATTTGAATGAGTTTGTATCTGACTTTGTCAGATATCGTCGATTTACATTCATTGAAGCCCATAAAAGTCGATTCTCACTTTGTGTTGATTGAAAATTTTCAAAGTCTATCTTCCTCATTTGAAGTCGAATTTCAACATTTCTTATATATTTGAATGAGTTTGTATCTGACTTTGTCAGATATCGTCGATTTACATTCATTGAAGCCCATTGAAGTCGATTCTCACTTTTTGTTGATTGAAAATTTTCAAAGTCTATCTTCCTCATTTGAAGTCGAATTTCAACATTTCTCATATATTTGAATGATTTTGCATCTAACTTTGTCAGATATCGTCGATTTACATTCATTGAAGTCCATTGAAGTCGATTCTCACTTTGTGTTGCTTGAAAATTTTCAAAGTCTATCTTCCTCATTTGAAGTCGAATTTCAACATTTCTCATATATTTGAATGAGTTTGCATCTGACTTTGTCAGATATCGTCGATTTACATTCATTGAAGCCCATTGAAGTCGATTCTCACTTTTTGTTGATTGAAAATTTTCAAAGTCTATCTTCCTCATTTGAAGTCGAATTTCAACATTTCTCATATATTTGAATGATTTTGCATCTAACTTTGTCAGATATCGTCGATTTACATTCATTGAAGCCCATTAAAGTCGATTCTCACTTTGTGTTGATTGAAAATTTTCAAAGTCTATCTTCCTCATTTGAAGTCGAATTTCAACATTTCTTATATATTTGAATGAGTTTGTATCTGACTTTGTCAGATATCCTCGATTTACATTCATTGAAGCCCATTGAAGTCGGATCTCACTTTGTGTTGATTGAAAATTTTCAAAATCTATCTTCCTCATTTGAAGTCGAATTCCAACATTTCTTATATATTTGAATGAGTTTGTATCTAACTTTGTCAGATATCGTCGATTTACATTCATTGAAGCCCATAGAAGTCGATTCTCACTTTGTGTTGATTGAAAATTTTCAAAGTGTATCTTCCTCATTTTTAAGTCGAATTTTAACATTTCTCATATATTTGAATAATTTTGCATCTAACTTTGTCAGATATCGTGGATTTACATTCATTGAAGCCCATTGAAGTCGATTCTCACTTTGTGTTGATTGAAAATTTTCAAAGTCTATCTTCCTCATTTGAAGTCGAATTTCAACATTTCTTATATATTTGTATGAGTTTGCATCTAACTTTGTCAGATATCGTCGATTTACATTCATTGAAGCCCATTGAAGTCGATTCTCACTTTGTGTTGATTGAAAATTTTCAAAGTCTATCTTCCTCATTTGAAGTCGAATTTCAACATTTCTCATATATTTGAATGAGTTTGCATCTCACTTTGTCAGATATCGTCGATTTACATTCATTGAAGCCCATTAAAGTCGATTCTCACTTTGTGTTGATTAAAAATTTTCAAAGTCTATCTTCCTCATTTGAAGTCGAATTTCAACATTTCTTATATATTTGAATGAGTTTGTATCTGACTTTGTCAGATATCGTCGATTTACATTCATTGAAGCCCATTGAAGTCGATTCTCACTTTTTGTTGATTGAAAATTTTCAAAGTCTATCTTCCTCATTTGAAGTCGAATTTCAACATTTCTCATATATTTGAATGATTTTGCATCTAACTTTGTCAGATATCGTCGATTTACATTCATTGAAGCCCATTAAAGTCGATTCTCACTTTGTGTTGATTGAAAATTTTCAAAGTCTATATTCCTCATTTGAAGTCGAATTTCAACATTTCTTATATATTTGAATTAGTTTGTATCTGACTTTGTCAGATATCCTCGATTTACATTCATTGAAGCCCATTGAAGTCGGATCTCACTTTGTGTTGATTGAAAATTTTCAAAATCTATCTTCCTCATTTGAAGTCGAATTCCAACATTTCTTATATATTTGAATGAGTTTGTATCTAACTTTGTCAGATATCGTCGATTTACATTCATTGAAGCCCATAGAAGTCGATTCTCACTTTGTGTTGATTGAAAATTTTCAAAGTGTATCTTCCTCATTTTTAAGTCGAATTTCAACATTTCTCATATATTTGAATGATTTTGCATCTAACTTTGTCAGATATCGTGGATTTACATTCATTGAAGCCCATTGAAGTCGATTCTCACTTTGTGTTGATTGAAAATTTTCAAAGTCTATCTTCCTCATTTGAAGTCGAATTTCAACATTTCTCATATATTTGAATGAGTTTGCATCTAACTTTGTCAGATATCGTCGATTTACATTCATTGAAGCCCATTAAAGTCGATTCTCACTTTGTGTTGATTGAAAATTTTCAAAGTCTATCTTCCTCATTTGAAGTCGAATTTCAACATTTCTTATATATTTGAATGAGTTTGTATCTGACTTTGTCAGATATCGTCGATTTACATTCATTGAAGCCCATAAAAGTCGATTCTCACTTTGTGTTGATTGAAAATTTTCAAAGTCTATCTTCCTCATTTGAAGTCGAATTTCAACATTTCTTATATATTTGAATGAGTTTGTATCTGACTTTGTCAGATATCGTCGATTTACATTCATTGAAGCCCATTGAAGTCGATTCTCACTTTTTGTTGATTGAAAATTTTCAAAGTCTATCTTCCTCATTTGAAGTCGAATTTCAACATTTCTCATATATTTGAATGATTTTGCATCTAACTTTGTCAGATATCGTCGATTTACATTCATTGAAGTCCATTGAAGTCGATTCTCACTTTGTGTTGATTGAAAATTTTCAAAGTCTATCTTCCTCATTTGAAGTCGAATTTCAACATTTCTCATATATTTGAATGAGTTTGCATCTGACTTTGTCAGATATCGTCGATTTACATTCATAGAAGCCCATTGAAGTAGATTCTCACTTTGTGTTGATTGAAAATTTTCAAAGTCTATCTTCCTCATTTGAAGTCGAATTTCAACATTTCTCATATATTTGAATGAGTTTGCATCTAACTTTGTCAGATATTGTCGATTTACATTCATTGAAGCCCATTGAAGTCGATTCGCACTTTGTGTTGATTGAAAATTTTCAAAGTCTATCTTCCTCATTTGAAGTCGAATTTCAACATTTCTCATATATTTGAATGAGTTTGCATCTAACTTTGTCAGATATCGTCGATTTACATTCATTGAAGCCCATTGAAGTCGATTCTCACTTTTTGTTGATTGAAAATTTTCAAAATCTATCTTTCTCATTTGAAGTCGAATTTCAACATTTCTTATATATTTGTATGAGTTTGCATCTAACTTTGTCAGATATCGTCGATTTACATTTATTGAAGCCCATTGAAGTCGATTCTCACTTTGTGTTGAATGAAAATTTTCAAAGTCTATCTTCCTCATTTGAAGTCGAATTTCAACATTTCTCATATATTTGAATGAGTTTGCATCTCACTTTGTCAGATATCGTCGATTTACATTCATTGAAGCCCATTAAAGTCGATTCTCACTTTGTGTTGATTAAAAATTTTCAAAGTCTATCTTCCTCATTTGAAGTCGAATTTCAACATTTCTTATATATTTGAATGAGTTTGTATCTGACTTTGTCAGATATCGTCGATTTACATTCATTGAAGCCCATTGAAGTCGATTCTCACTTTTTGTTGATTGAAAATTTTCAAAGTCTATCTTCCTCATTTGAAGTCGAATTTCAACATTTCTCATATATTTGAATGATTTTGCATCTAACTTTGTCAGATATCGTCGATTTACATTCATTGAAGTCCATTGAAGTCGATTCTCACTTTGTGTTGATTGAAAATTTTCAAAGTCTATCTTCCTCATTTGAAGTCGAATTTCAACATTTCTCATATATTTGAATGAGTTTGCATCTGACTTTGTCAGATATCGTCGATTTACATTCATAGAAGCCCATTGAAGTCGATTCTCACTTTGTGTTGATTGAAAATTTTCAAAGTCTATCTTCCTCATTTGAAGTCGAATTTCAACATTTCTCATATATTTGAATAAGTTTGCATCTAACTTTGTCAGATATCGTCGATTTACATTCATTGAAGGCCATTGAAGTCGATTCTCACTTTTTGTTGATTGAAAATTTTCAAAGTCTATCTTCCTCATTTGAAGTCGAATTTCAACATTTCTTATATATATGAATGAGTTTGTATCTGTCTTTGTCAGATATCGTCGATTTACATTCATTGAAGCCCATTGAAGTCGATTCTCACTTTTTGTTGATTGAAAATTTTCAAAGTCTATCTTCCTCATTTGAAGTCGAATTTCAACATTTCTTATATATTTGTATGAGTTTGCATCTAACTTTGTCAGATATCGTCGATTTACATTCATTGAAGCCCATTGAAGTCGATTGTCACTTTGTGTTGATTGAAAATTTTCAAAGTGTATCTTCCTCATTTGAGGTCGAATTTCAACATTTCTCATATATTTGAATGAGTTTGCATCTAACTTTGTCAGATATCGTCGATTTACATTCATTGAAACCCATTGAAGTCGATTCTCACTTTTTGTTGATTGAAAATTTTCAAAGTCTATCTTCCTCTTTTGAAGTCGAATTTCAACATTTCTCATATATTCGAATGAGTTTGCATCTAACTTTGTCAGATATCGTCGATTTACATTCATTGAAGCCCATTGGAGTCGATTCTCACTTTGTGTTGATTGAAAATTTTCAAAGTCTATCTCCCTCATTTGAAGTCGAATTTCAACATTTCTCATATATTTGAATGAGTTTGCATCTAACTTTGTCAGATATCGTCGATTTACATTCATTGAAGCCCATTGAAGTCGATTGTCACTTTGTGTTGATTGAAAATTTTCAAAGTGTATCTTCCTCATTTGAAGTCGAATTTCAACATTTCTCATATATTTGGATGAGTTTGCATCTAACTTTGTCAGATATCGTCGATTTACATTCATTGAAGCCCATTGAAGTCGATTCTCACTTTTTGTTGATTGAAAATTTTCAAAGTCTATCTTCCTCATTTGAAGTCGAATTTCAACATTTCTCATATATTTGAATAAGTTTGCATCTAACTTTGTCAGATATCGTCGATTTACATTCATTGAAGGCCATTGAAGTCGATTCTCACTTTTTGTTGATTGAAAATTTTCAAAGTCTATCTTCCTCATTTGAAGTCGAATTTCAACATTTCTTATATATATGAATGAGTTTGTATCTGACTTTGTCAGATATCGTCGATTTACATTCATTGAAGCCCATTGAAGTCGATTCTCACTTTTTGTTGATTGAAAATTTTCAAAGTCTATCTTCCTCATTTGAAGTCGAATTTCAACATTTCTTATATATTTGTATGAGTTTGCATCTAACTTTGTCAGATATCGTCGATTTACATTCATTGAAGCCCATTGAAGTCGATTGTCACTTTGTGTTGATTGAAAATTTTCAAAGTGTATCTTCCTCATTTGAGGTCGAATTTCAACATTTCTCATATATTTGAATGAGTTTGCATCTAACTTTGTCAGATATCGTCGATTTACATTCATTGAAACCCATTGAAGTCGATTCTCACTTTTTGTTGATTGAAAATTTTCAAAGTCTATCTTCCTCTTTTGAAGTCGAATTTCAACATTTCTCATATATTCGAATGAGTTTGCATCTAACTTTGTCAGATATCGTCGATTTACATTCATTGAAGCCCATTGGAGTCGATTCTCACTTTGTGTTGATTGAAAATTTTCAAAGTCTATCTCCCTCATTTGAAGTCGAATTTCAACATTTCTCATATATTTGAATGAGTTTGCATCTAACTTTGTCAGATATCGTCGATTTACATTCATTGAAGCCCATTGAAGTCGATTGTCACTTTGTGTTGATTGAAAATTTTCAAAGTGTATCTTCCTCATTTGAAGTCGAATTTCAACATTTCTCATATATTTGAATGAGTTTGCATCTAACTTTGTCAGATATCGTCGATTTACATTCATTGAAGCCCATTGAAGTCGATTCTCACTTTTTGTTGATTGAAAATTTTCAAAGTCTATCTTCCTCATTTGAAGTCGAATTTCAACATTTCTCATATATTTGAATGAGTTTGCATCTCACTTTGTCAGATATCGTCGATTTACATTCATTGAAGCCCATTAAAGTCGATTCTCACTTTGTGTTGATTAAAAATTTTCAAAGTCTATCTTCCTCATTTGAAGTCGAATTTCAACATTTCTTATATATTTGAATGAGTTTGTATCTGACTTTGTCAGATATCGTCGATTTACATTCATTGAAGCCCATTGAAGTCGATTCTCACTTTTTGTTGATTGAAAATTTTCAAAGTCTATCTTCCTCATTTGAAGTCGAATTTCAACATTTCTCATATATTTGAATGATTTTGCATCTAACTTTGTCAGATATCGTCGATTTACATTCATTGAAGCCCATTAAAGTCGATTCTCACTTTGTGTTGATTGAAAATTTTCAAAGTCTATCTTCCTCATTTGAAGTCGAATTTCAACATTTCTTATATATTTGAATTAGTTTGTATCTGACTTTGTCAGATATCCTCGATTTACATTCATTGAAGCCCATTGAAGTCGGATCTCACTTTGTGTTGATTGAAAATTTTCAAAATCTATCTTCCTCATTTGAAGTCGAATTCCAACATTTCTTATATATTTGAATGAGTTTGTATCTAACTTTGTCAGATATCGTCGATTTACATTCATTGAAGCCCATAGAAGTCGATTCTCACTTTGTGTTGATTGAAAATTTTCAAAGTGTATCTTCCTCATTTTTAAGTCGAATTTCAACATTTCTCATATATTTGAATGATTTTGCATCTAACTTTGTCAGATATCGTGGATTTACATTCATTGAAGCCCATTGAAGTCGATTCTCACTTTGTGTTGATTGAAAATTTTCAAAGTCTATCTTCCTCATTTGAAGTCGAATTTCAACATTTCTCATATATTTGAATGAGTTTGCATCTAACTTTGTCAGATATCGTCGATTTACATTCATTGAAGCCCATTAAAGTCGATTCTCACTTTGTGTTGATTGAAAATTTTCAAAGTCTATCTTCCTCATTTGAAGTCGAATTTCAACATTTCTTATATATTTGAATGAGTTTGTATCTGACTTTGTCAGATATCGTCGATTTACATTCATTGAAGCCCATAAAAGTCGATTCTCACTTTGTGTTGATTGAAAATTTTCAAAGTCTATCTTCCTCATTTGAAGTCGAATTTCAACATTTCTTATATATTTGAATGAGTTTGTATCTGACTTTGTCAGATATCGTCGATTTACATTCATTGAAGCCCATTGAAGTCGATTCTCACTTTTTGTTGATTGAAAATTTTCAAAGTCTATCTTCCTCATTTGAAGTCGAATTTCAACATTTCTCATATATTTGAATGATTTTGCATCTAACTTTGTCAGATATCGTCGATTTACATTCATTGAAGTCCATTGAAGTCGATTCTCACTTTGTGTTGATTGAAAATTTTCAAAGTCTATCTTCCTCATTTGAAGTCGAATTTCAACATTTCTCATATATTTGAATGAGTTTGCATCTGACTTTGTCAGATATCGTCGATTTACATTCATAGAAGCCCATTGAAGTAGATTCTCACTTTGTGTTGATTGAAAATTTTCAAAGTCTATCTTCCTCATTTGAAGTCGAATTTCAACATTTCTCATATATTTGAATGAGTTTGCATCTAACTTTGTCAGATATCGTCGATTTACATTCATTGAAGCCCATTGAAGTCGATTCGCACTTTGTGTTGATTGAAAATTTTCAAAGTCTATCTTCCTCATTTGAAGTCGAATTTCAACATTTCTCATATATTTGAATGAGTTTGCATCTAACTTTGTCAGATATCGTCGATTTACATTCATTGAAGCCCATTGAAGTCGATTCTCACTTTTTGTTGATTGAAAATTTTCAAAGTCTATCTTTCTCATTTGAAGTCGAATTTCAACATTTCTTATATATTTGTATGAGTTTGCATCTAACTTTGTCAGATATCGTCGATTTACATTCATTGAAGCCCATTGAAGTCGATTCTCACTTTGTGTTGAATGAAAATTTTCAAAGTCTATCTTCCTCATTTGAAGTCGAATTTCAACATTTCTCATATATTTGAATGAGTTTGCATCTCACTTTGTCAGATATCGTCGATTTACATTCATTGAAGCCCATTAAAGTCGATTCTCACTTTGTGTTGATTAAAAATTTTCAAAGTCTATCTTCCTCATTTGAAGTCGAATTTCAACATTTCTTATATATTTGAATGAGTTTGTATCTGACTTTGTCAGATATCGTCGATTTACATTCATTGAAGCCCATTGAAGTCGATTCTCACTTTTTGTTGATTGAAAATTTTCAAAGTCTATCTTCCTCATTTGAAGTCGAATTTCAACATTTCTCATATATTTGAATGATTTTGCATCTAACTTTGTCAGATATCGTCGATTTACATTCATTGAAGTCCATTGAAGTCGATTCTCACTTTGTGTTGATTGAAAATTTTCAAAGTCTATCTTCCTCATTTGAAGTCGAATTTCAACATTTCTCATATATTTGAATGAGTTTGCATCTGACTTTGTCAGATATCGTCGATTTACATTCATAGAAGCCCATTGAAGTCGATTCTCACTTTGTGTTGATTGAAAATTTTCAAAGTCTATCTTCCTCATTTGAAGTCGAATTTCAACATTTCTCATATATTTGAATAAGTTTGCATCTAACTTTGTCAGATATCGTCGATTTACATTCATTGAAGGCCATTGAAGTCGATTCTCACTTTTTGTTGATTGAAAATTTTCAAAGTCTATCTTCCTCATTTGAAGTCGAATTTCAACATTTCTTATATATTTGAATGAGTTTGTATCTGACTTTGTCAGATATCGTCGATTTACATTCATTGAAGCCCATTGAAGTCGATTCTCACTTTTTGTTGATTGAAAATTTTCAAAGTCTATCTTCCTCATTTGAAGTCGAATTTCAACATTTCTTATATATTTGTATGAGTTTGCATCTAACTTTGTCAGATATCGTCGATTTACATTCATTGAAGCCCATTGAAGTCGATTGTCACTTTGTGTTGATTGAAAATTTTCAAAGTGTATCTTCCTCATTTGAGGTCGAATTTCAACATTTCTCATATATTTGAATGAGTTTGCATCTAACTTTGTCAGATATCGTCGATTTACATTCATTGAAGCCCATTGAAGTAGATTCTCACTTTTTGTTGATTGAAAATTTTCAAAGTCTATCTTCCTCTTTTGAAGTCGAATTTCAACATTTCTCATATATTCGAATGAGTTTGCATCTAACTTTGTCAGATATCGTCGATTTACATTCATTGAAGCCCATTGGAGTCGATTCTCACTTTGTGTTGATTGAAAATTTTCAAAGTGTATCTTCCTCATTTGAAGTCGAATTTCAACATTTCTCATATATTTGAATGAGTTTGCATCTAACTTTGTCAGATATCGTCGATTTACATTCATTGAAGCCCATTGAAGTCGATTCTCACTTTTTGTTGATTGAAAATTTTCAAAGTCTATCTTCCTCATTTGAAGTCGAATTTCAACATTTCTCATATATTTGAATGAGTTTGCATCCAACTTTGTCAGATATCGTCGATTTACATTCATTAAAGCCCATTGAAGTCGATTCTCACTTTGTGTTGATTGAAAATTTTCAAAGTCTATCTTCCTCATTTGAAGTCGAATTTCAAAATTTCTTATATATTTGTATGAGTTTGCATCTCACTTTGTCAGATATCGTCGATTTACATCCATTGAAGCCCATTGAAGTCGGTTCTCACTTTGTGTTGATTGAAAATTTTCAAAGTCTATCTTCCTCATTTGAAGTCGAATTTCAACATTTCTTATATATTTGAATGAGTTTGCATCTAACTTTGTCAGATATCGTCGATTTACATTCATTGAAGCCCATTGAAGTCGATTCTCACTTTGTGTTGATTGAAAATTTTCAAAGTGTATCTTCCTCATTTGAAGTCGAATTTCAACATTTCTCATATATTTGAATGAGTTTGCATCCAACTTTGTCAGATATCGTCGATTTACATTCATTAAAGCCCATTGAAGTCGATTCTCACTTTGTGTTGATTGAAAATTTTCAAAGTCTATCTTCCTCATTTGAAGTCGAATTTCAAAATTTCTTATATATTTGTATGAGTTTGCATCTCACTTTGTCAGATATCGTCGATTTACATCCATTGAAGCCCATTGAAGTCGGTTCTCACTTTGTGTTGATTGAAAATTTTCAAAGTCTATCTTCCTCATTTGAAGTCGAATTTCAACATTTCTCATATATTTGAATGAGTTTGCATCTAACTTTGTCAGATATCGTCGATTTACATTCATTGAAGCCCATTGAAGTCGATTCTCACTTTGTGTTGATTGAAAATTTTCACAGTCTATCTTCCTCATTTGAAGTCGAATTTCAACATTTCTTATATATTTGTATTAGTTTGCATCTAACTTTGTCAGATATCGTCGATTTACATTCATTGAAGCCCATTGAAGTCGATTCTCACTTTGTGTTGATTGAAAATTTTCAAAGTCTATCTTCCTCATTTGAAGTCGAATTTCAACATTTCTTATATATTTGAATGAGTTTGCATCTAACTTTGTCAGATATCGTCGATTTACATTCATTGAAGCCCATTGAAGTCGATTCTCACTTTGTGTTGATTGAAAATTTTCAAAGTGTATCTTCCTCATTTGAAGTCGAATTTCAACATTTCTCATATATTTGAATGAGTTTGCATCTCACTTTGTCAGATATCGTCGATTTACATTCATTGAAGCCCATTGAAGTCGATTCTCACTTTGTGTTGATTGAAAATTTTCAAAGTCTATCTTCCTCATTTGAAGTCGAATTTCAACATTTCTTATATATTTGTATGAGTTTGCATCTAACTTTGTCAGATATCGTCGATTTACATTCATTGAAGCCCATTGAAGTCGATTCTCACTTTGTGTTGATTGAAAATTTTCAAAGTCTATCTTCCTCATTTGAAGTCGAATTTCAACATTTCTCATATATTTGAATGAGTTTGCATCTAACTTTGTCAGATATCGTCGATTTACATTCACTGAAGCCCATTGAAGTCGATCCTCACTTTGTGTTGATTGAAAATTTTCAAAGTCTATCTTCCTCATTTGAAGTCGAATTTCAACATTTCTTATATATTTGAATGAGTTTGCATCTAACTTTGTCAGATATCGTCGATTTACATTCATTGAAGCCCATTGAAGTCGATTCTCACTTTGTGTTGATTGAAAATTTTCAAAGTGTATCTTCCTCATTTGAAGTCGAATTTCAACATTTCTCATATATTTGAATGAGTTTGCATCTAACTTTGTCAGATATCGTCGATTTACATTCATTGAAGCCCATTGAAGTCGATTCTCACTTTGTGTTGATTGAAAATTTTCAAAGTCTATCTTCCTCATTTGAAGTCGAATTTCAACATTTCTTATATATTTGAATGAGTTAGCATCTAAGTTTGTCAGATATCGTCGATTTACATTCATTGAAGCCCATTGAAGTCGATTCTCACTTTGTGTTGATTGAAAATTTTCAAAGTCTATCTTCCTCATTTGAAGTCGAATTTCAACATTTCTCATATATTCGAATGAGTTTGCATCTAACTTTGTCAGATATCGTCGATTTACATTCATTGAAGCCCATTGAAGTCGATTCTCACTTTGTGTTGATTGAAAATTTTCAAAGTGTATCTTCCTCATTTGAAGTCGAATTTCAACATTTCTCATATATTTGAATGAGTTTGCATCTAACTTTGTCAGATATCGTCGATTTACATTCATTGAAGCCCATTAAAGTCGATTCTCACTTTGTGTTGATTGAAAATTTTCAAAGTCTATCTTCCTCATTTGAAGTCGAATTCCAACATTTCTCATATATTTGAATGAGTTTGCATCTAACTTTGTCAGATATCGTCGATTTACATTCATTGAGGCCCATTAAAGTCGATTCTCACTTTGTGTTGATTGAAAATTTTCAAAGTCTATCTTCCTCATTTGAAGTCGAATTTCAACATTTCTTATATATTTGAATGAGTTTGCATCTAACTTTGTCAGATATCGTCGATTTACATTCATTGAAGCCCATTGAAGTCGATTCTCACTTTGTGTTGATTGAAAATTTTCAAAGTGTATCTTCCTCATTTGAAGTCGAATTTCAACATTTCTCATATATTTGAATGAGTTTGCATCTAACTTTGTCAGATATCGTCGATTTACATTCATTGAAGCCCATTAAAGTCGATTCTCACTTTGTGTTGATTGAAAATTTTCAAAGTCTATCTTCCTCATTTGAAGTCGAATTCCAACATTTCTCATATATTTGAATGAGTTTGCATCTAACTTTGTCAGATATCGTCGAATTACATTCATTGAAGCCCATTAAAGTCGATTCTCACTTTGTGTTGATTGAAAATTTTCAAAGTGTATCTTCCTCATTTGAAGTCGAATTTCAACATTTCTCATATATTTGAATGAGTTTGCATCTAACTTTGTCAGATATCGTCGATTTACATCCATTGAAGCCCATTGAAGTCGGTTCTCACTTTGTGTTGATTGAAAATTTTCAAAGTCTATCTTCCTCATTTAAAGTCGAATTTCAACATTTCTTATATATTTGTATAAGTTTGCATCTAACTTTGTCAGATATCGTCGATTTACATTCATTGAAGCCCATTGAAGTCGATTCTCACTTTGTGTTGATTGAAAATTTTCAAAGTCTATCTTCCTCATTTAAAGTCGAATTTCAACATTTCTTATATATTTGTATGAGTTTGCATCTAACTTTGTCAGATATCGTCGATTTACATCCATATAAGCCCATTGAAGTCGGTTCTCACTTTGTGTTGATTGAAAATTTTCAAAGTGTATCTTCCTCATTTGAAGTCGAATTTCAACATTTCTCATATATTTGAATGAGTTTGCATCTAACTTTGTCAGATATCGTCGATTTACATCCATTGAAGCCCATTGAAGTCGGTTCTCACTTTGTGTTGATTGAAAATTTTCAAAGTCTATCTTCCTCATTTAAAGTCGAATTTCAACATTTCTTATATATTTGTATGAGTTTGCATCTAACTTTGTCAGATATCGTCGATTTACATCCATATAAACCCATTGAAGTCGATTCTCACTTTGTGTTGATTGAAAATTTTCAAAGTGTATCTTCCTCATTTGAAGTCGAATTTCAACATTTCTCATATATTTGAATGAGTTTGCATCTAACTTTGTCAGATATCGTCGATTTACATCCATTGAAGCCCATTGAAGTCGGTTCTCACTTTGTGTTGATTGAAAATTTTCAAAGTCTATCTTCCTCATTTAAAGTCGAATTTCAACATTTCTTATATATTTGTATGAGTTTGCATCTAACTTTGTCAGATATCGTCGATTTACATCCATATAAGCCCATTGAAGTCGATTCTCACTTTGTGTTGATTGAAAATTTTCAAAGTGTATCTTCCTCATTTGAAGTCGAATTTCAACATTTCTCATATATTTGAATGAGTTTGCATCTAACTTTGTCAGATATCGTCGATTTACATCCATTGAAGCCCATTGAAGTCGGTTCTCACTTTGTGTTGATTGAAAATTTTCAAAGTCTATCTTCCTCATTTGAAGTCGAATTCCAACATTTCTCATATATTTGAATGAGTTTGCATCTAACTTTGTCAGATATCGTCGATTTACATTCATTGAGGCCCATTAAAGTCGATTCTCACTTTGTGTTGATTGAAAATTTTCAAAGTGTATCTTCCTCATTTGAAGTCGAATTTCAACATTTCTCATATATTTGAATGAGTTTGCATCTAACTTTGTCAGATATCGTCGATTTACATTCATTGAAGCCCATTAAAGTCGATTCTCACTTTGTGTTGATTGAAAATTTTCAAAGTCTATCTTCCTCATTTGAAGTCGAATTCCAACATTTCTCATATATTTGAATGAGTTTGCATCTAACTTTGTCAGATATCGTCGAATTACATTCATTGAAGCCCATTAAAGTCGATTCTCACTTTGTGTTGATTGAAAATTTTCAAAGTGTATCTTCCTCATTTGAAGTCGAATTTCAACATTTCTCATATATTTGAATGAGTATGCATCTAACTTTGTCAGATATCGTCGATTTACATCCATTGAAGCCCATTGAAGTCGGTTCTCACTTTGTGTTGATTGAAAATTTTCAAAGTCTATCTTCCTCATTTAAAGTCGAATTTCAACATTTCTTATATATTTGTATAAGTTTGCATCTAACTTTGTCAGATATCGCCGATTTACATTCATTGAAGCCCATTGAAGTCGATTCTCACTTTGTGTTGATTGAAAATTTTCAAAGTCTATCTTCCTCATTTAAAGTCGAATTTCAACATTTCTTATATATTTGTATGAGTTTGCATCTAACTTTGTCAGATATCGTCGATTTACATCCATATAAGCCCATTGAAGTCGGTTCTCACTTTGTGTTGATTGAAAATTTTCAAAGTGTATCTTCCTCATTTGAAGTCGAATTTCAACATTTCTCATATATTTGAATGAGTTTGCATCTAACTTTGTCAGATATCGTCGATTTACATCCATTGAAGCCCATTGAAGTCGGTTCTCACTTTGTGTTGATTGAAAATTTTCAAAGTCTATCTTCCTCATTTAAAGTCGAATTTCAACATTTCTTATATATTTGTATGAGTTTGCATCTAACTTTGTCAGATATCGTCGATTTACATCCATATAAGCCCATTGAAGTCGATTCTCACTTTGTGTTGATTGAAAATTTTCAAAGTGTATCTTCCTCATTTGAAGTCGAATTTCAACATTTCTCATATATTTGAATGAGTTTGCATCTAACTTTGTCAGATATCGTCGATTTACATCCATTGAAGCCCATTGAAGTCGGTTCTCACTTTGTGTTGATTGAAAATTTTCAAAGTCTATCTTCCTCATTTAAAGTCGAATTTCAACATTTCTTATATATTTGTATGAGTTTGCATCTAACTTTGTCAGATATCGTCGATTTACATCCATATAAGCCCATTGAAGTCGATTCTCACTTTGTGTTGATTGAAAATTTTCAAAGTGTATCTTCCTCATTTGAAGTCGAATTTCAACATTTCTCATATATTTGAATGAGTTTGCATCTAACTTTGTCAGATATCGTCGATTTACATCCATTGAAGCCCATTGAAGTCGGTTCTCACTTTGTGTTGATTGAAAATTTTCAAAGTCTATCTTCCTCATTTAAAGTCGAATTTCAACATTTCTTATATATTTGTATGAGTTTGCATCTAACTTTGTCAGATATCGTCGATTTACATCCATTGAAGCCCATTGAAGTCGGTTCTCCCTTTGTGTTGATTGAAAATTTTCAAAGTCTATCTTCCTCATTTGAAGTCGAATTTCAACATTTCTCATATATTTGAATGAGTTTGCATCTAACTTTGTCAGATATCGTCGATTTACATTCATTGAAGCCCATTGAAGTCGATTCTCACTTTGTGTTGATTGAAAATTTTCAAAGTCTATCTTCCTCTTTTGAAGTCGAATTTCAACATTTCTCATATATTTGAATGAGTTTGCATCTAACTTTGTCAGATATCGTCGATTTACATTCATTGAAGCCCATTGAAGTCGGATCTCACTTTGTGTTGATTGAAAATTTTCAAAGTCTATCTTCCTCTTTTGAAGTCGAATTTCAACATTTCTCATATATTTGAATGAGTTTGCATCTAACTTTGTCAGATATCGTCGATTTACATCCATTGAAGCCCATTGAAGTCGGTTCTCACTTTGTGTTGATTGAAAATTTTCAAAGTCTATCTTCCTCATTTAAAGTCGAATTTCAACATTTCTCATATATTTGAATGAGTTTGCATCTAACTTTGTCAGATATCGTCGATTTACATTCATTGAAGCCCATTGAAGTCGATTCTCACTTTGTGTTGATTGAAAATTTTCAAAGTCTATCTTCCTCTTTTGAAGTCGAATTTCAACATTTCTCATATATTTGAATGAGTTTGCATCTAACTTTGTCAGATATCGTCGATTTACATCCATTGAAGCCCATTGAAGTCGGTTCTCACTTTGTGATGATTGAAAATTTTCAAAGTCTATCTTCCTCATTTAAAGTCGAATTTCAACATTTCTTATATATTTGTATGAGTTTGCATCTAACTTTGTCAGATATCGTCGATTTACATTCATTGAAGCCCATTGAAGTCGATTCTCACTTTGTGTTGATTGAAAATTTTCAAAGTGTATCTTCCTCATTTGAAGTCGAATTTCAACATTTCTCATATATTTGAATGAGTTTGTATCTGACTTTGTCAGATATCCTCGATTTACATTCATTGAAGCCCATTGAAGTCGGATCCCACTTTGTGTTGATTGAAAATTTTCAAAGTCTATCTTCCTCATTTGAAGTCGAATTCCAACATTTCTCATATATTTGAATGATTTTGCATCTAACTTTGTCAGATATCGTCGATTTACATTCATTGAAGTCCATTGAAGTCGATTCTCACTTTGTGTTGATTGAAAATTTTCAAAGTCTATCTTCCTCATTTGAAGTCGAATTTCAACATTTCTCATATATTTGAATGAGTTTGCATCTAACTTTGTCAGATATCGTCGATTTACATTCATTGAAGCCCATTGAAGTCGATTCTCACTTTGTGTTGATTGAAAATTTTCAAAGTCTATCTTCCTCATTTGAAGTCGAATTTCAACATTTCTTATATATTTGTATGAGTTTGCATCTAACTTTGTCAGATATCGTCGATTTACATTCATTGAAGCCCATTGAAGTCGATTTTCACTTTGTGTTGATTGAAAATTTTCAAAGTCTATCTTCCTCTTTTGAAGTCGAATTTCAACATTTCTCATATATTTGAATGAGTTTGCATCTAACTTTGTCAGATATCGTCGATTTACATTCATTGAAGCCCATTGAAGTCGATTCTCACTTTGTGTTGATTGAAAATTTTCAAAGTCTATCTTCCTCTTTTGAAGTCGAATTTCAACATTTCTCATATATTCGAATGAGTTTGCATCTAACTTTGTCAGATATCGTCGATTTACATTCATTGAAGCCCATTAAAGTCGATTCTCACTTTGTGTTGATTGAAAATTTTCAAAGTCTATCTTCCTCATTTGAAGTCGAATTCCAACATTTCTCATATATTTGAATGAGTTTGTATCTGACTTTGTCAGATATCCTCGATTTACATTCATTGAAGCCCATTGAAGTCGGATCTCACTTTGTGTTGATTGAAAATTTTCAAAGTCTATCTTCCTCATTTGAAGTCGAATTTCAACATTTCTTATATATTTGAATGAGTTTGCATCTAACTTTGTCAGATATCGTCGATTTACATTCATTGAAGCCCATTGAAGTCGATTCTCACTTTGTGTTGATTGAAAATTTTCAAAGTGTATCTTCCTCATTTGAAGTCGAATTTCAACATTTCTCATATATTTGAATGAGTTTGTATCTGACTTTGTCAGATATCCTCGATTTACATTCATTGAAGCCCATTGAAGTCGGATCCCACTTTGTGTTGATTGAAAATTTTCAAAGTCTATCTTCCTCATTTGAAGTCGAATTCCAACATTTCTCATATATTTGAATGATTTTGCATCTAACTTTGTCAGATATCGTCGATTTACATTCATTGAAGTCCATTGAAGTCGATTCTCACTTTGTGTTGATTGAAAATTTTCAAAGTCTATCTTCCTCATTTGAAGTCGAATTTCAACATTTCTCATATATTTGAATGAGTTTGCATCTAACTTTGTCAGATATCGTCGATTTACATTCATTGAAGCCCATTGAAGTCGATTCTCACTTTGTGTTGATTGAAAATTTTCAAAGTCTATCTTCCTCATTTGAAGTCGAATTTCAACATTTCTTATATATTTGTATGAGTTTGCATCTAACTTTGTCAGATATCGTCGATTTACATTCATTGAAGCCCATTGAAGTCGATTTTCACTTTGTGTTGATTGAAAATTTTCAAAGTCTATCTTCCTCTTTTGAAGTCGAATTTCAACATTTCTCATATATTTGAATGAGTTTGCATCTAACTTTGTCAGATATCGTCGATTTACATTCATTGAAGCCCATTGAAGTCGATTCTCACTTTGTGTTGATTGAAAATTTTCAAAGTCTATCTTCCTCTTTTGAAGTCGAATTTCAACATTTCTCATATATTCGAATGAGTTTGCATCTAACTTTGTCAGATATCGTCGATTTACATTCATTGAAGCCCATTAAAGTCGATTCTCACTTTGTGTTGATTGAAAATTTTCAAAGTCTATCTTCCTCATTTGAAGTCGAATTCCAACATTTCTCATATATTTGAATGAGTTTGTATCTGACTTTGTCAGATATCCTCGATTTACATTCATTGAAGCCCATTGAAGTCGGATCTCACTTTGTGTTGATTGAAAATTTTCAAAGTCTATCTTCCTCATTTGAAGTCGAATTTCAACATTTCTTATATATTTGAATGAGTTTGTATCTGACTTTGTCAGATATCCTCGATTTACATTCATTGAAGCTCATTGAAGTCGGATCTCACTTTGTGTTGATTGAAATTTTCAAAGTCTATCTTCCTCATTTGAAGTCGAATTTTAACATTTTTCATATATTTGAATGATTTTGCATCTCACATTGTCAGATATCGTCGATTTACATCCATTGAAGCCCATTGAAGTCGGTTCTCACTTTGTGTTGATTGAAAATTTTCAAAGTCTATCTTCCTCTTTTAAAGTCGAATTTCAACATTTCTCATATATTTGTATGAGTTTGCATCTAACTTTGTCAGATATCGTCGATTTACATTCATTGAAGCCCATTGAAGTCGATTCTCACTTTGTGTTGATTGAAAATTTTCAAAGTGTATCTTCCTCATTTGAAGTCGAATTTCAACATTTCTCATATATTTGAATGAGTTTGCATCTAACTTTGTCAGATATCGTCGATTTACATTCATTGAAGCCCATTGAAGTCGATTCTCACTTTGTGTTGATTGAAAATTTTCAAAGTCTATCTTCCTCTTTTGAAGTCGAATTTCAACATTTCTCATATATTCGAATGAGTTTGCATCTAACTTTGTCAGATATCGTCGATTTACATTCATTGAAGCCCATTAAAGTCGATTCTCACTTTGTGTTGATTGAAAATTTTCAAAGTCTATCTTCCTCATTTGAAGTCGAATTCCAACATTTCTCATATATTTGAATGAGTTTGCATCTAACTTTGTCAGATATCGTCGATTTACATTCATTGAAGCCCATTGAAGTCGATTCTCACTTTGTGTTGAATGAAAATTTTCAAAGTCTATCTTCCTCATTTGAAGTCGAATTTCAACATTTCTCATATATTTGAATGAGTTTGCATTTAACTTTGTCAGATATCGTCGATTTACAGTCATTGAAGCCCATTAAAGTCGATTCTCACTTTGTGTTGATTGAAAATTTTGAAAGTCTATCTTCCTCATTTGAAGTCGAATTTCAACATTTCTTATATATTTGAATGAGTTTGTATCTGACTTTGTCAGATATCCTCGATTTACATTCATTGAAGCTCATTGAAGTCGGATCTCACTTTGTGTTGATTGAAATTTTCAAAGTCTATCTTCCTCATTTGAAGTCGAATTTCAACATTTCTCATATATTTGAATTATTTTGCATCTAACTTTGTCAGATATCGTCGATATTCATTCATTGAAGTCCATTGAAGTCGATTCTCACTTTGTGTTGATTGAAAATTTTCAAAGTCTATCTTCCTCATTTGAAGTCGAATTTCAACATTTCTTATATATTTGTATGAGTTTGCATCTAACTTTGTCAGATATCGTCGATTTACATCCATTGAAGCCCATTGAATTCGATTCTCACTTTGTGTTGATTGAAAATTTTCAAAGTCTATCTTCCTCATTTGAAGTCGAATTTCAACATTTCTTATATATTTGAATGAGTTTGCATCTCACTTTGTCAGATATCGTCAATTTACATCCATTGAAGCCCAATGAATTCGATTCTCACTTTGTGTTGATTGAAAATTTTCAAAGTCTATCTTCCTCATTTGAAGTCGAATTTCAACATTTCTCATATATTTGAATGAGTTTGCATCTCACTTTGTCAGATATCGTCGATTTACATCCATTGAAGCCCATTGAATTCGATTCTCACTTTGTGTTGATTGAAAATTTTCAAAGTCTATCTTCCTCATTTGAAGTCGAATTTCAACATTTCTTATATATTTGAATGAGTTTGTATCTGACTTTGTCAGATATCCTCGAGTTACATTCATTGAAGCCCATTGAAGTCGGATCTCACTTTGTGTTGATTGAAAATTTTCAAAGTCTATCTTCCTCATTTGAAGTCGAATTTAAACATTTCTCATATATTTGAATGAGTTTGCATCTAACTTTGTCAGATATCGTCGATTTACATTCATTGAAGCCCATTGAAGTCGATTCTCACTTTGTGTTGATTGAAAATTTTCAAAGTCTATCTTCCTCATTTGAAGTCGAATTTCAACATTTCTTATATATTTGTATGAGTTTGCATCTAACTTTGTCAGATATCGTCGATTTACATTCATTGAAGCCCATTGAAGTCGATTCTCACTTTGTGTTGATTGAAAATTTTCAAAGTCTATCTTCCTCTTTTGAAGTCGAATTTCAACATTTTTTATATATTTGAATGAGTTTGCATCTAACTTTGTCAGATATCGTCGATTTACATTCATTGAAGCCAATTGAAGTCGATTCTCACTTTGTGTTGATTGAAAATTTTCAAAGTGTATCTTCCTCATTTGAAGTCGAATTTCAACATTTCTCATATATTTGGATGAGTTTGCATCTAACTTTGTAAGATATCGTCGATTTACATTCATTGAAGCCCATCGAAGTCGATTCTCACTTTGTGTTGATTGAAAATTTTCGAAGTCTATCTTCCTCATTTGAAGTCGAATTTCAACATTTCTTATATATTTGAATGAGTTTGCATCTCACTTTGTCAGATATCGTCAATTTACATCCATTGAAGCCCAATGAATTCGATTCTCACTTTGTGTTGATTGAAAATTTTCAAAGTCTATCTTCCTCATTTGAAGTCGAATTTCAACATTTCTCATATATTTGAATGAGTTTGCATCTCACTTTGTCAGATATCGTCGATTTACATCCATTGAAGCCCATTGAATTCGATTCTCACTTTGTGTTGATTGAAAATTTTCAAAGTCTATCTTCCTCAGTTGAAGTCGAATTTCAACATTTCTTATATATTTGAATGAGTTTGTATCTGACTTTGTCAGATATCCTCGAGTTACATTCATTGAAGCCCATTGAAGTCGGATCTCACTTTGTGTTGATTGAAAATTTTCAAAGTCTATCTTCCTCATTTGAAGTCGAATTTCAACATTTCTCATATATTTGAATGAGTTTGCATCTAACTTTGTCAGATATCGTCGATTTACATTCATTGAAGCCCATTGAAGTCGATTCTCACTTTGTGTTGATTGAAAATTTTCAAAGTCTATCTTCCTCATTTGAAGTCGAATTTCAACATTTCTTATATATTTGAATGAGTTTGCATCTAACTTTGTCAGATATCGTCGATTTACATCCATTGAAGCCAATTGAAGTCGATTCTAACTTTGTGTTGATTGAAAATTTTCAAAGTGTATCTTCCTCATTTGAAGTCGAATTTCAACATTTCGCATATATTTGGATGAGTTTGCATCTAACTTTGTAAGATATCGTCGATTAACATTCATTGAAGCCCATTGAAGTCGATTCTCACTTTGTGTTGATTGAAAATTTTCAAAGTCTCTCTTCCTCATTTGAAGTCGAATTTCAACATTTTTCATATATTTGAATGATTTTGCATCTCACATTGTCAGATATCGTCGATTTACATCCATTGAAGCCCATTGAAGTCGGTTCTCACTTTGTGTTGATTGAAAATTTTCAAAGTCTATTTTCCTCATTTAAAGTCGAATTTCAACATTTCTTATATATTTGTATGAGTTTGCATCTAACTTTGTCAGATATCGTCGATTTACATTCATTGAAGCCCATTGAAGTCGATTCTCACTTTGTGTTGATTGAAAATTTTCAAAGTGTATCTTCCTCATTTGAAGTCGAATTTCAACATTTCTCATATATTTGAATGAGTTTGCATCTAACTTTGTCAGATATCGTCGATTTACATTCATTGAAGCCCATTGAAGTCGATTCTCACTTTGTGTTGATTGAAAATTTTCAAAGTCTATCTTCCTCTTTTGAAGTCGAATTTCAACATTTCTCATATATTCGAATGAGTTTGCATCTAACTTTGTCAGATTTCGTCTATTTACATTCATTGAAGCCCATTAAAGTCGATTCTCACTTTGTGTTGATTGAAAATTTTCAAAGTCTATCTTCCTCATTTGAAGTCGAATTCCAACATTTCTCATATATTTGAATGAGTTTGCATCTAACTTTGTCAGATATCGTCGATTTACATTCATTGAAGCCCATTGAAGTCGATTCTCACTTTGTGTTGAATGAAAATTTCCAAAGTCTATCTTCCTCATTTGAAGTCGAATTTCAACATTTCTCATATATTTGAATGAGTTTGCATCTAACTTTGTCAGATATCGTCGATTTACATTCATTGAAGCCCATTAAAGTCGATTCTCACTTTGTGTTGATTGAAAATTTTCAAAGTCTATCTTCCTCATTTGAAGTCGAATTTCAACATTCCTTATATATTTGAATGAGTTTGTATCTGACTTTGTCAGATATCCTCGATTTACATTCATTGAAGCCCATTGAAGTCGGATCTCACTTTGTGTTGATTGAAAATTTTCAAAGTCTATCTTCCTCATTTGAAGTCGAATTTCAACATTTCTCATATATTTGAATTATTTTGCATCTAACTTTGTCAGATATCGTCGATTTACATTCATTGAAGTCCATTGAAGTCGATTCTCACTTTGTGTTGATTGAAAATTTTCAAAGTCTATCTTCCTCATTTGAAGTCGAATTTCAACATTTCTTATATATTTGTATGAGTTTGCATCTAACTTTGTCAGATATCGTCGATTTACATCCATTGAAGCCCATTGAATTCGATTCTCACTTTGTGTTGATTGAAAATTTTCAAAGTCTATCTTCCTCATTTGAAGTCGAATTTCAACATTTCTTATATATTTGAATGAGTTTGTATCTCACTTTGTCAGATATCGTCGATTTACATCCATAGAAGCCCATTGAATTCGATTCTCACTTTGTGTTGATTGAAAATTTTCAAAGTCTATCTTCCTCATTTGAAGTCGAATTTCAACATTTCTCATATATTTGCATGAGTTTGTATCTCACTTTGTCAGATATCGTCGATTTACATCCATTGAAGCCCATTGAATTCGATTCTCACTTTGTATTGATTGAAAATTTTCAATGTCTATCTTCCTCATTTGAAGTCGAATTTCAACATTTCTTATATATTTGTATGAGTTTGCATCTAACTTTGTCAGATATCGTCGATTTACATTCATTGAAGTCCATTGAAGTCGATTCTCACTTTGTGCTGATTGAAAATTCTCAGTGTATCTTCCTCATTTGAAGTCGAATTTCAACATTTCTCTTATATTTGAATGAGTTTCCATCTAACTTTGTAAGATATCGTCGAATTACATTCATTGAAGCCCATTGAAGTCGATTCTCACTTTGTGTTGATTGAAAATTTTCAAAGTCTCTCTTCCTCATTTGAAGTCGAATTTCAACATTTCTCATATATTTGAATGATTTTGCATCTCACTTTGTCAGATATCGTCAATTTACATCCATTGAAGTCCAATTGAAGTCGGTTCTCACTTTGTGTTGATTGAAAATTTTCAAAGTCTATCTTCCTCATTTAAAGTCGAATTTCAACATTTCTTATATATTTGTATGAGTTTGCATCTAACTTTGGCAGATATCGTCGATTTACATTCATTGAAGCCCATTGAAGTCGATTCTCACTTTGTGTTGATTGAAAATTTTCAAAGTGCATCTTCCTCATTTGAAGTCGAATTTCAACATTTCTCATATATTTGAATGAGTTTGCATCTAACTTTGTCAGATATCGTCGATTTACATTCATTGAAGCCCATTGAAGTCGATTCTCACTTTGTGTTGATTGAAAATTTTCAAAGTCTATCTTCCTCTTTTGAAGTCGAATTTCAATATTTCTTATATATTTGAAGGAGTTTGCATCTAACTTTGTCAGATATCGTCGATTTACATTCATTGAAGCCCATTGAAGTCGATTCTCACTTTGTGTTGATTGAAAATTTTCAAAGTCTATCTTCCTCATTTGAAGTCGAATTTCAACATTTCTCATATATTTGAATGAGTTTGCATCTCACTTTGTCAGATATCGTCGATTCACATCCATTGAAGCCCATTGAATTCGATTCTCACTTTGTGTTGATTGAATATTTTCAAAGTCTATCTTCCTCATTTGAAGTCGAATTTCAACATTTCTTATATATTTGTATGAGTTTGCATCTAACTTTGTCAGATATCGTCGATTTACATTCATTGAAGCCCATTGAAGTCGATTCTCACTTTGTGTTGATTGAAAATTTTCAAAGTGTATCTTCCTCATTTGAAGTCGAATTTCAACATTTCTCATATGTTTGAATGAGTTTGCATCTAACTTTGTAAGATATCGTCGATTTACATTCATTGGAGCCCATTGAAGTCGATTCTCACTTTGTGTTGATTGAAAATTTTCAAAGTCTCTCTTCCTCATTTGAAGTCGAATTTCAACATTTCTCATATATTTGAATGATTTTGCATCTCACATTGTCAGATATCGTCGATTTACATCCATTGAAGCCCATTGAATTCGATTCTCACTTTGTGTTGATTGAAAATTTTCAAAGTCTATCTTCCTCATTTAAAGTCGAATTTCAACATTTCTTATATATTTGTATGAGTTTGCATCTAACTTTGTCAGATATCGTTGATTTACATTCATTGAAGCCCATTGAAGTCGATTCTCACTTTGTGTTGATTGAAAATTTTCAAAGTCTATCTTCCCCATTTGAAGTCGAATTTCAAAATTTCTCATATATTTGAATGAGTTTGCATCTAACTTTGTCAGATATCGTCGATTTACATTCATTGAAGCCCATTGAAGTCGATTCTCACTTTGTGTTGATTGAAAATTTTCAAAGTGTATCTTCCTCATTTGAAGTCGAATTTCAACATTTCTCATATATTTGAATGAGTTTGCATCTAACTTTGTCAGATATCGTCGATTTACATTCATTGAAGCCCATTGAAGTCGATTCTCACTTTGTGTTGATTGAAAATTTTCAAAGTCTATCTTCCTCTTTTGAAGTCGAATTTCAATATTTCTTATATATTTGAATGAGTTTGCATCTAACTTTGTCAGATATCGTCGATTTACATTCATTGAAGCCCATTGAAGTCGATTCTCACTTTGTGTTGATTGAAAATTTTCAAAGTGTATCTTCCTCATTTGAAGTCGAATTTCAACATTTCTCATATATTTGAATGAGTTTGCATCTAACTTTGTAAGATATCGTCGATTTACATTCATTGGAGCCCATTGAAGTCGATTCTCACTTTGTGTTGATTGAAAATTTTCAAAGTCTCTCTTCCACATTTGAAGTCGAATTTCAACATTTCTCATATATTTGAATGATTTTGCATCTCACATTGTCAGATATCGTCGATTTACATCCATTGAAGCCCATTGAATTCGATTCTCACTTTGTGTTGATTGAAAATTTTCGAAGTCTATCTTCCTCATTTAAAGTCGAATTTCAACATTTCTTATATATTTGTATGAGTTTGCATCTAACTTTGTCAGATATCGTTGATTTACATTCATTGAAGCCCATTGAAGTCGATTCTCACTTTGTGTTGATTGAAAATTTTCAAAGTCTATCTTCCCCATTTGAAGTCGAATTTCAAAATTTCTCATATATTTGAATGAGTTTGCATCTAACTTTGTCAGATATCGTCGATTTACATTCATTGAAGCCCATTGAAGTCGATTCTCACTTTGTGTTGATTGAAAATTTTCAAAGTCTATCTTCCTCATTTGAAGTCGAATTTCAACATTTCTCATATATTTGAATGAGTTTGCATCTAACTTTGTCAGATATCGTCGATTTACATTCATTGAAGCCCATTAAAGTCGATTCTCACTTTGTGTTGATTGAAAATTTTCAAAGTCTATCTTCCACATTTGAAGTCGAATTTCAACATTTCTTATATATTTGAATGAGTTTGTATCTGACTTTGTCAGATATCCTCGATTTACATTCATTGAAGCCTATTGAAGTCGATTCTCACTTTGTGTTGATTGAAAATTTTCAAAGTGTATCTTCCTCATTTGAAGTCGAATTTCAACATTTCTTATATATTTGTATGAGTTTGCATCTAACTTTGTCAGATATCGTTGATTTACATTCATTGAAGCCCATTGAAGTCGATTCTCACTTTGTGTTGATTGAAAATTTTCAAAGTCTATCTTCCCCATTTGAAGTCGAATTTCAAAATTTCTCATATATTTGAATGAGTTTGCATCTAACTTTGTCAGTTATCGTCGATTTACATTCATTGAAGCCCATTGAAGTCGATTCTCACTTTGTGTTGATTGAAAATTTTCAAAGTGTATCTTCCTCATTTGAAGTCGAATTTCAACATTTCTCATATATTTGAATGAGTTTGCATCTAACTTTGTCAGATATCGTCGATTTACATTCATTGAAGCCCATTGAAGTCGATTCTCACTTTGTGTTGATTGAAAATTTTCAAAGTCTATCTTCCTCTTTTGAAGTCGAATTTCAATATTTCTTATATATTTGAATGAGTTTGCATCTAACTTTGTCAGATATCGTCGATTTCCATTCATTGAAGCCCATTGAAGTCGATTCTCACTTTGTGTTGATTGAAAATTTTCAAAGTCTATCTTCCTCATTTGAAGTCGAATTTCAACATTTCTCATATATTTGAATGAGTTTGCATCTCACTTTGTCAGATATCGTCGATTCACATCCATTGAAGCCCATTGAATTCGATTCCCACTTTGTGTTGATTGAATATTTTCAAAGTCTATCTTCCTCATTTGAAGTCGAATTTCAACATTTCTTATATATTTGTATGAGTTTGCATCTAACTTTGTCAGATATCGTCGATTTACATTCATTGAAGCCCATTGAAGTCGATTCTCACTTTGTGTTGATTGAAAATTTTCAAAGTGTATCTTCCTCATTTGAAGTCGAATTTCAACATTTCTCATATATTTGAATGAGTTTGCATCTAACTTTGTAAGATATCGTCGATTTACATTCATTGGAGCCCATTGAAGTCGATTCTCACTTTGTGTTGATTGAAAATTTACAAAGTCTCTCTTCCACATTTGAAGTCGAATTTCAACATTTCTCATATATTTGAATGATTTTGCATCTCACATTGTCAGATATCGTCGATTTACATCCATTGAAGCCCATTGAATTCGATTCTCACTTTGTGTTGATTGAAAATTTTCAAAGTCTATCTTCCTCATTTAAAGTCGAATTTCAACATTTCTTATATATTTGTATGAGTTTGCATCTAACTTTGTCAGATATCGTTGATTTACATTCATTGAAGCCCATTGAAGTCGATTCTCACTTTGTGTTGATTGAAAATTTTCAAAGTCTATCTTCCACATTTGAAGTCGAATTTAAACATTTCTTATATATTTGAATGAGTTTGTATCTGACTTTGTCAGATATCCTCGATTTACATTCATTGAAGCCTATTGAAGTCGATTCTCACTTTGTGTTGATTGAAAATTTTCAAAGTGTATCTTCCTCATTTGAAGTCGAATTTCAACATTTCTCATATATTTGAATGAGTTTGCATTCTAACTTTGTCAGATATCGTCGATTTACATTCATTGAAGTCCATTGAAGTCGATTCTCACTTTGTGTTGATTGAAAATTTTCAAAGTCTATCTTCCTCATTCGAAGTCGAATTTCAACATTTCTTATATATTTGAATGAGTTTGCATCTAACTTTGTCAGATATCGTCGATTTACATTCATTGAAGCCCATTGAAGTCGATTCTCACTTTGTGTTGATTGAAAATTTTCAAAGTCTATCTTCCTCATTTGAAGTCGAATTTCAACATTTCTCATAAATTTGAATGAGTTTGCATCTCACTTTGTCAGATATCGTCGATTTACATCCATTGAAGCCCATTGAATTCGATTCTCACTTTGTGTTGATTGAAAATTTTCAAAGTCTATCTTCCTCATTTGAAGTCGAATTTCAACATTTCTCATAAATTTGAATGAGTTTGCATCTCACTTTGTCAGATATCGTCGATTTACATCCATTGAAGCCCATTGAATTCGATTCTCACTTTGTGTTGATTGAAAATTTTCAAAGTGTATCTTCCTCATTTGAAGTCGAATTTCAACATTTCTTATATATTTGAATGAGTTTGTATCTGACTCTGTCAGATATCCTCGATTTACATTCATTGATGCCCATTGAAGTCGATTCTCACTTTGTGTTGATTGAAAATTTCCAAAGTGTATCTTCCTCATTTGAAGTCGAATTTCATTTTTCTCATATATTTGAATGAGTTTGCATCTAACTTTGTCAGATATCGTCGATTTACATTCATTGAAGCCCATTGAATTCGATTCTCACTTTGTGTTGATTGAAAATTTTCAAAGTCTATCTTCCTCATTTGAAGTCGAATTTCAACATTTCTCATATATTTGAATGAGTTTGCATCTCACTTTGTCAGATATCGTCGATTTACATCCATTGAAGCCCATTGAATTCGATTCTCACTTTGTGTTGATTGAAAATTTTCAAAGTCTATCTTCCTCATTTAAAGTCGAATTTCAACATTTCTTATATATTTGTATGAGTTTGCATCTAACTTTGTCAGATATCGTTGATTTACATTCATTGAAGCCCATTGAAGTCGATTCTCACTTTGTGTTGATTGAAAATTTTCAAAGTCTATCTTCCACATTTGAAGTCGAATTTCAACATTTCTTATATATTTGAATGAGTTTGTATCTGACTCTGTCAGATATCCTCGATTTACATTCATTGATGCCCATTGAAGTCGATTCTCACTTTGTGTTGATTGAAAATTTTCAAAGTGTATCTTCCTCATTTGAAGTCGAATTTCATTTTTCTCATATATTAGAATGAGTTTGCATCTAACTTTGTCAGATATCGTCGATTTACATTCATTGAAGCCCATTGAAGTCGATTCTCACTTTGTGTTGATTGAAAATTTTCAAAGTCTATCTTCCTCATTCGAAGTCGAATTTCAACATTTCTTATATATTTGAATGAGTTTGCATCTAACTTTGTCAGATATCGTCGATTTACATTCATTGAAGCCCATTGAAGTCGATTCTCACTTTGTGTTGATTGAAAATTTTCAAAGTCTATCTTCCTCATTTGAAGTCGAATTTCAACATTTCTCATAAATTTGAATGAGTTTGCATCTCACTTTGTCAGATATCGTCGATTTACATCCATTGAAGCCCATTGAATTCGATTCTCACTTTGTGTTGATTGAAAATTTTCAAAGTGTATCTTCCTCATTTGAAGTCGAATTTCAACATTTCTTATATATTTGAATGAGTTTGTATCTGACTCTGTCAGATATCCTCGATTTACATTCATTGATGCCCATTGAAGTCGATTCTCACTTTGTGTTGATTGAAAATTTTCAAAGTGTATCTTCCTCATTTGAAGTCGAATTTCATTTTTCTCATATATTTGAATGAGTTTGCATCTAACTTTGTCAGATATCGTCGATTTACATTCATTGAAGCCCATTGAATTCGATTCTCACTTTGTGTTGATTGAAAATTTTCAAAGTCTATCTTCCTCATTTGAAGTCGAATTTCAACATTTCTCATATATTTGAATGAGTTTGCATCTCACTTTGTCAGATATCGTCGATTTACATCCATTGAAGCCCATTGAATTCGATTCTCACTTTGTGTTGATTGAAAATTTTCAAAGTCTATCTTCCTCATTTGAAGTCGAATTTCAACATTTCTCATATATTTGAGTGAGTTTGTATCTGACTTTGTCAGATATCGTCGATTTACATTCATTGAAGCCCATTGAAGTCGGTTCTCACTTTGTGTTGATTGAAAATTTTCAAAGTCTCTCTTCCTCATTTGAAGTCGAATTTCAACATTCCTCATATATTTGAATAATTTTGCATCTCACATTGTCAGATATCGTCGATTTACATCCATTGAAGCCCATTGAATTCGATTCTCACTTTGTGTTGATTGAAAATTTTCAGTCTATCTTCCTCATTTGAAGTCGAATTCCAACATTTCTCATATATTTGAATGAGTTTGCATCTAACTTTGTCAGATATCGTCGATTTACATTCATTGAAGCCCATTGAAGTCGATTCTCACTTTGTGTTGATTGAAAATTTTCAAAGTCTATCTTCCTCATTTGAAGTCGAATTTCAACATTTCTTATATATTTGAATGAGTTTGTATCTGACTCTATCAGATATCCTCGATTTACATTCATTGATGCCCATTGAAGTCGATTCTCACTTTGTGTTGATTGAAAATTTTCAAAGTGTATCTTCCTCATTTGAAGTCGAATTTCATTTTTCTCATATATTTGAATGAGTTTGCATCTAACTTTGTCAGATATCGTCGATTTACATCCATTGAAGCCCATTGAATTCGATTCTCACTTTGTGTTGATTGAAAATTTTCAAAGTGTATCTTCTTCATTTGAAGTCGAATTTCAACATTTCTTATATATTTGAATGAGTTTGTATCTGACTCTATCAGATATCCTCGATTTACATTCATTGATGCCCATTGAATTCGATTCTCACTTTGTGTTGATTGAAAATTTTCAAAGTCTATCTTCCTCATTTGAAGTCGAATTTCAACATTTCTCATATATTTGAGTGAGTTTGTATCTGACTTTGTCAGATATCGTCGATTTACATTCATTGAAGCCCATTGAAGTCGATTCTCACTTTGTGTTGATTGAAAATTTTCAAAGTCTCTCTTCCTCATTTGAAGTCGAATTTCAACATTCCTCATATATTTGAATAATTTTGCATCTCACATTGTCAGATATCGTCGATTTACATCCATTGAAGCCCATTGAATTCGATTCTCACTTTGTGTTGATTGAAAATTTTCAAAGTCTATCTTCCTCATTTAAAGTCGAATTTCAACATTTCTCATATCTTTGGATGAGTTTGCATCTAACTTTGTCAGATATCGTCGATTTACATTCATTGAAGCCCATTAAAGTCGATTCTCACTTTGTGTTGATTGAAAATTTTCAAAGTCTATCTTCCACATTTGAAGTCGAATTTCAACATTTCTCATATCTTTGAATGAGTTTGCATCTAACTTTGTCAGATATCGTCGATTTACATTCATTGAAGCCCATTAAAGTCGATTCTCACTTTGTGTTGATTGAAAATTTTCAAAGTCTATCTTCCACATTTGAAGTCGAATTTCAACAATTCTTATATATTTGAATGAGTTTGTATCTGACTTTGTCAGATATCCTCGATTTACATTCATTGAAGCCCATTGAAGTCGATTCTCACTTTGTGTTGATTGAAAATTTTCAAAGTGTATCTTCCTCATTTGAAGTCGAATTACAACATTTCTCATATATTTGAATGAGTTTGCATCTAACTTTGTCAGATATCGTCGATTTACATTCATTGAAGTCCATTGAAGTCGATTCTCACTTTGTGTTGATTGAAAATTTTCAAAGTCTATCTTCCTCATTTGAAGTCGAGTTTCAACATTTCTTATATATTTGTATGAGTTTGCATCTAACTTTGTCAGATATCGTCGAATTACATTCATTGAAGCCCATTGAAGTGGATTCTCACTTTGTGTTGATTGATAATTTTCAAAGTCTATCTTCCTCACTTGAAGTCAAATTTCAACATTTCTTATATATTTGTATGAGTTTGCATCTAACTTTGTCAGATATCGTCGATTTACATCCATTGAAGCCCATTGAAGTCGATTCTCACTTTGTGTTGATTGAAAATTTTCAAAGTCTATCTTCCTCTTTTGAAGTCGAATTTCAACATTTCTTATATATTTGTATGAGTTTGCATCTAACTTTGTCAGATATCGTCGATTTACATTCATTGAAGCCCATTGAAGTCGATTCTCACTTTGTGTTGATTGAAAATTTTCAAAGTCTATCTTCCTCATTTGAAGTCGAATTTCAACATTTCTCATATATTTGAATGAGTTTGCATCTAACTTTGTCAGATATCGTCGATTTACATTCATTGAAGCCCATTGAAGTCGATTCTCACTTTGTGTTGATTGAAAATTTTCAAAGTGTATCTTCCTCATTTGAAGTCGAATTTCAACATTTCTCATATATTTGAATAAGTTTGCATCTAACTTTGTCAGATATCGTCGATTTACATTCATTGAAGTCCATTGAAGTCGATTCTCACTTTATGTTGATTGAAAATTTTCGAAGTCTATCTTCCTCATTTGAAGTCGAATTTCAACATTTCTCATATATTTGAATGAGTTTGCATCTAACTTTGTCAGATATCGTCGATTTACATTCATTGAAGCCCATTGAAGTCGATTCTCACTTTGTGTTGATTGATAATTTTCAAAGTCTATCTTCCTCATTTGAAGTCAAATTTCAACATTTCTTATATATTTGTATGAGTTTGCATCTAACTTTGTCAGATATCGTCGATTTACATCCATTGAAGCCCATTGAAGTCGATTCTCACTTTGTGTAGATTGAAAATTTTCAAAGTCTATCTTCTTCATTTGAAGTCGAATTTCAACATTTCTCATATCTTTGAATGAGTTTGCATCTAACTTTGTCAGATATCGTCGATTTACATTCATTGAAGTCCATTGAAGTCGATTCTCACTTTGTGTTGATTGAAAATTTTCAAAGTCTATCTTCCTCATTTGAAGTCGAGTTTCAACATTTCTTATATATTTGTATGAGTTTGCATCTAACTTTGTCAGATATCGTCGAATTACATTCATTGAAGCCCATTGAAGTGGATTCTCACTTTGTGTTGATTGATAATTTTCAAAGTCTATCTTCCTCATTTGAAGTCAAATTTCAACATTTCTAATATATTTGTATGAGTTTGCATCTAACTTTGTCAGATATCGTCGATTTACATCCATTGAAGCCCATTGAAGTCGATTCTCACTTTGTGTTGATTGAAAATTTTCAAAGTCTATCTTCCTCTTTTGAAGTCGAATTTCAACATTTCTCATATATTTGTATGAGTTTGCATCTAACTTTGTCAGATATCGTCGATTTACATTCATTGAAGCCCATTGAAGTCGATTCTCACTTTGTGTTGATTGAAAATTTTCAAAGTGTATCTTCCTCATTTGAAGGCGAATTTCAACATTACTTATATATTTGTATGAGTTTGCATCTAACTCTGTCAGATATCGTCGATTTACATTCATTGAAGCCCATTGAAGTCGATTCTCACTTTGTGTTGATTGAAAATTTTCAAAGTCTATCTTCTTCATTTAAAGTCGAATTTCAACATTTCTCATATATTTGAATGAGTTTGCATCTAACTTTGTCAGATATCGTCGATTTACATTCATTGAAGCCCATTGAAGTCGATTCTCACTTTGTGTTGATTGAAAATTTTCAAAGTCTATCTTCCTCATTTGAAGTCGAATTTCAACATTACTTATATATTTGTATGAGTTTGCATCTAACTTTGTCAGATATCGTCGATTTACATTCATTGAAGCCCATTGAAGTCGATTCTCACTTTGTGTTGATTGAAAATTTTCAAAGTCTATCTTCTTCATTTGAAGTCGAATTTCAACATTTCTCATATATTTGAATGAGTTTGCATCTAACTTTGTCAGATATCGTCGATTTACATTCATTGAAGCCCATTGAAGTCGATTCTCACTTTGTGTTGATTGAAAATTTTCAAAGTGTATCTTCCTCATTTGAAGTCGAATTTCAACATTTCTCATATATTTGAATGAGTTTGCATCTAACTTTGTCAGATATCGTCGATTTACATTCATTGAAGCCCATTGAAGTCGATTCTCACTTTGTGTTGATTGAAAATTTTCAAAGTCTATCTTCCTCATTTGAAGTCGAATTTCAACATTTCTCATATATTTGAATGAGTTTGCATCTAACTTTGTCAGATATCGTCGATTTACATTTATTGAAGCCCATTGAAGTCGATTCTCACTTTGTGTCGATTGAAAATTTTCAAAGTGTATCTTCCTCATTTGAAGTCGAATTTCAACATTTCTCATATATTTGAATGAGTTTGCATCTAACTTTGTCAGATATCGTCGATTTACATTCATTGAAGCCCATTGAAGTCGATTCTCACTTTGTGTTGATTGAAAATTTTCAAAGTGTATCTTCCTCATTTGAAGGCGAATTTCAACATTTCTCATATATTTGAATGAGTTTGCATCTAACTTTGTCAGATATCGTCGATTTACATTCATTGAAGTCCATTGAAGTCTATTCTCACTTTGTGTTGATTGAAAATTTTCGAAGTCTATCTTCCTCATTTGAAGTCGAATTTCAACATTTCTCATATATTTGAATGAGTTTGCATCTAACTTTGTCAGATATCGTCGATTTACATTCATTGAAACCCATTGAAGTCGATTCTCACTTTGTGTTGATTGATAATTTTCAAAGTCTATCTTCCTCATTTGAAGTCAAATTTCAACATTTCTTATATATTTGTATGAGTTTGCATCTAACTTTGTCAGATATCGTCGATTTACATCCATTGAAGCCCATTGAAGTCGATTCTCACTTTGTGTTGATTAAAAATTTTCAGTCTATCTTCCTCTTTTGAAGTCGAATTTCAACATTTCTTATATATTAGTATGAGTTTGCATCTAACTTTGTCAGATATCGTCGATTTACATTCATTGAAGCCCATTGAAGTCGATTCTCACTTTGTGTTGATTGAAAATTTTCAAAGTCTATCTTCCTCATTTGAAGTCGAATTTCAACATTACTTATATATTTGTATGAGTTTGCATCTAACTTTGTCAGATATCGTCGATTTACATTCATTGAAGCCCATTGAAGTCGATTCTCACTTTGTGTTGATTGAAAATTTTCAAAGTCTATCTTCTTCATTTGAAGTCGAATTTCAACATTTCTCATATATTTGAATGAGTTTGCATCTAACTTTGTCAGATATCGTCGATTTACATTCATTGAAGCCCATTGAAGTCGATTCTCACTTTGTGTTGATTGAAAATTTTCAAAGTGTATCTTCCTCATTTGAAGTCGAATTTCAACATTTCTCATATATTTGAATGAGTTTGCATCTAACTTTGTCAGATATCGTCGATTTACATTCATTGGAGCCCATTGAAGTCGATTCTCACTTTGTGTTGATTGAAAATTTTCAAAGTCTATCTTCCTCATTTGAAGTCGAATTTCAACATTACTTATATATTTGTATGAGTTTGCATCTAACTCTGTCAGATATCGTCGATTTACATTCATTGAAGCCCATTGAAGTCGATTCTCACTTTGTGTTGATTGAAAATTTTCAAAGTCTATCTTCTTCATTTAAAGTCGAATTTCAACATTTCTCATATATTTGAATGAGTTTGCATCTAACTTTGTCAGATATCGTCGATTTACATTCATTGAAGCCCATTGAAGTCGATTCTCACTTTGTGTTGATTGAAAATTTTCAAAGTCTATCTTCCTCATTTGAAGTCGAATTTCAACATTACTTATATATTTGTATGAGTTTGCATCTAACTTTGTCAGATATCGTCGATTTACATTCATTGAAGCCCATTGAAGTCGATTCTCACTTTGTGTTGATTGAAAATTTTCAAAGTCTATCTTCTTCATTTGAAGTCGAATTTCAACATTTCTCATATATTTGAATGAGTTTGCATCTAACTTTGTCAGATATCGTCGATTTACATTCATTGAAGCCCATTGAAGTCGATTCTCACTTTGTGTTGATTGAAAATTTTCAAAGTGTATCTTCCTAATTTGAAGTCGAATTTCAACATTTCTCATATATTTGAATGAGTTTGCATCTAACTTTGTCAGATATCGTCGATTTACATTCATTGAAGCCCATTGAAGTCGATTCTCACTTTGTGTTGATTGAAAATTTTCAAAGTCTATCTTCCTCATTTGAAGTCGAATTTCAACATTTCTCATATATTTGAATGAGTTTGCATCTAACTTTGTCAGATATCGTCGATTTACATTTATTGAAGCCCATTGAAGTCGATTCTCACTTTGTGTTGATTGAAAATTTTCAAAGTGTATCTTCCTCATTTGAAGTCGAATTTCAACATTTCTCATATATTTGAATGAGTTTGCATCTAACTTTGTCAGATATCGTCGATTTACATTCATTGAAGCCCATTGAAGTCGATTCGCACTTTGTGTTGATTGAAAATTTTCAAAGTCTATCTTCCTCATTTGAAGTCGAATTTCAACATTACTTATATATTTGTATGAGTTTGCATCTAACTTTGTCAGATATCGTCGATTTACATTCATTGAAGCCCATTGAAGTCGATTCTCACTTTGTGTTGATTGAAAATTTTCAAAGTCTATCTTCTTCATTTGAAGTCGAATTTCAACATTTCTCATATATTTGAATGAGTTTGCATCTAACTTTGTCAGATATCGTCGATTCACATTCATTGAAGCCCATTGAAGTCGATTCTCACTTTGTGTTGATTGAAAATTTTCAAAGTGTATCTTCCTCATTTGAAGTCGAATTTCAACATTTCTCATATATTTGAATGAGTTTGCATCTAACTTTGTCAGATATCGTCGATTTACATTCATTGGAGCCCATTGAAGTCGATTCTCACTTTGTGTTGATTGAAAATTTTCAAAGTCTATCTTCCTCATTTGAAGTCGAATTTCAACATTACTTATATATTTGTATGAGTTTGCATCTAACTCTGTCAGATATCGTCGATTTACATTCATTGAAGCCCATTGAAGTCGATTCTCACTTTGTGTTGATTGAAAATTTTCAAAGTCTATCTTCTTCATTTGAAATCGAATTTCAACATTTCTCATATATTTGAATGAGTTTGCATCTAACTTTGTCAGATATCGTCGATTTACATTCATTGAAGCCCATTGAAGTCGATTCTCACTTTGTGTTGATTGAAAATTTTCAAAGTCTATCTTCTTCATTTGAAGTCGAATTTCAACATTTCTCATATATTTGAATGAGTTTGCATCTAACTTTGTCAGATATCGTCGATTTACATTCATTGAAGCCCATTGAAGTCGATTCTCACTTTGTGTTGATTGAAAATTTTCAAAGTCTATCTTCCTAATTTGAAGTCGAATTTCAACATTTCTCATATATTTGAATGAGTTTGCATCTCACTTTGTCAGATATCGTCGATTTACATCCATTGAAGCCCATTGAATTCGATTCTCACTTTGTGTTGATTGAAAATTTTCAAAGTCTATCTTCCTCATTTGAAGTCGAATTTCAACATTTCTTATATATTTGTATGAGTTTGCATCTATCTTTGTCAGATATCGTCGATTTACATTCATTGAAGCCCATTGAAGTCGATTCTCACTTTGTGTTGATTGAAAATTTTCAAAGTCTATCTTCCTCATTTGAAGTCGAATTTCAACATTTCTCATATATTTGAATGAGTTTGCATCTAACTTTGTCAGATATCGTCGATTTACATTCATTGAAGCCCATTGAAGTCGATTCTCACTTTGTGTTGATTGAAAATTTTCAAAGTCTATCTTCCTCATTTGAAGTCGAATTTCAACATTTCTTATATATTTGTATGAGTTTGCATCTAACTTTGTCAGATATCGTCGATTTACATTCATTGAAGCCCATTGAAGTCGATTCTCACTTTGTGTTGATTGAAAATTTTCAAAGTCTATCATCCTCATTTGAAGTCGAATTTCAACATTTCTCATATAATTGAATGAGTTTGCATCTCACTTTGTCAGATATCGTCGATTTACATCCATTGAAGCCCATTGAATTCGATTCTCACTTTGTGTTGATTGAAAATTTTCAAAGTCAAAGAAAATTTTCAAAGTCTATCTTCCTCATTTGAAGTCGAATTTCAACATTTCTTATATATTTGAATGAGTTTGCATCCAACTTTGTCAGATATAGTCGATTTACATTCATTGAAGCCCATTGAAGTCGATTCTCACTTTGTGTTGATTGAAAATTTTCAAAGTCTATCTTCCTCATTTGAAGTCAAATTTCAACATTTCTTATATATTTGTATGAGTTTGCATCTAACTTTGTCAGATATCGTCGATTTACATTCATTGAAGCCCATTGAAGTCGATTCTCACTTTGTGTTGATTGAAAATTTTCAGTCTATCTTCCTCTTTTGAAGTCGAATTTCAACATTTCTTATATATTTGAATGAGTTTGCATCTAACTTTGTCAGATATCGTCGATTTACATTCATTGAAGCCCATTGAAGTCGATTCTCACTTTGTGTTGATTGAAAATTTTCAAAGTCTATCTTCCTCATTTGAAGTCGAATTTCAACATTTCTCATAAATTTGAATGAGTTTGCATCTCACTTTGTCAGATATCGTCGATTTACATCCATTGAAGCCCATTGAATTCGATTCTCACTTTGTGTTGATTGAAAATTTTCAAAGTGTATCTTCCTCATTTGAAGTCGAATTTCAACATTTCTTATATATTTGAATGAGTTTGTATCTGACTCTGTCAGATATCCTCGATTTACATTCATTGATGCCCATTGAAGTCGATTCTCACTTTGTGTTGATTGAAAATTTTCAAAGTCTATCTTCCTCATTTGAAGTCGAATTTCAACATTTCTCATATATTTGAATGAGTTTGTATCTGACTTTGTCAGATATCGTCGATTTACATCCATTGAAGCCCATTGAATTCGATTCTCACTTTGTGTTGATTGAAAATTTTCAAAGTCTATCTTCCTCATTTAAAGTCGAATTTCAACATTTCTTATATATTTGTATGAGTTTGCATCTAACTTTGTCAGATATCGTCGATTTACATCCATTGAAGCCCATTGAAGTCGATTCTCACTTTGTGTAGATTGAAAATTTTCAAAGTCTATCTTCTTCATTTGAAGTCGAATTTCAACATTTCTCATATCTTTGAATGAGTTTGCATCTAACTTTGTCAGATATCGTCGATTTACATTCATTGAAGCCCATTAAAGTCGATTCTCACTTTGTGTTGATTGAAAATTTTCAAAGTCTATCTTCCACATTTGAAGTCGAATTTCAACAATTCTTATATATTTGAATGAGTTTGTATCTGACTTTGTCAGATATCCTCGATTTACATTCATTGAAGCCCATTGAAGTGGATTCTCACTTTGTGTTGATTGAAAATTTTCAAAGTGTATCTTCCTCATTTGAAGTCGAATTTCAACATTTCTCATATATTTGAATGAGTTTGCATCTAACTTTGTCAGATATCGTCGATTTACATTCATTGAAGTCCATTGAAGTCGATTCTCACTTTGTGTTGATTGAAAATTTTCAAAGTCTATCTTCCTCATTTGAAGTCGAGTTTCAACATTTCTTATATATTTGTATGAGTTTGCATCTAACTTTGTCAGATATCGTCGAATTACATTCATTGAAGCCCATTGAAGTGGATTCTCACTTTCTGTTGATTGATAATTTTCAAAGTCTATCTTCCTCATTTGAAGTCAAATTTCAACATTTCTTATATATTTGTATGAGTTTGCATCTAACTTTGTCAGATATCGTCGATTTACATCCATTGAAGCCCATTGAAGTCGATTCTCACTTTGTGTTGATTGAAAATTTTCAAAGTCTATCTTCCTCTTTTGAAGTCGAATTTCAACATTTCTTATATATTTGTATGAGTTTGCATCTAACTTTGTCAGATATCGTCGATTTACATTCATTCAAGCCCATTGAAGTCGATTCTCACTTTGTGTTGATTGAAAATTTTCAAAGTCTATCTTCCTCATTTGAAGTCGAATTTCAACATTTCTCATATATTTGAATGAGTTTGCATCTAACTTTGTCAGATATCGTCGATTTACATTCATTGAAGCCGATTGAAGTCGATTCTCACTTTGTGTTGATTGAAAATTTTCAAAGTCTCTCTTCCTCATTTGAAGTCGAATTTCATCATTCCTCATATATTTGAATAATTTTGCATCTCACATTGTCAGATATCGTCGATTTACATCCATTGAAGCCCATTGAATTCGATTCTCACTTTGTGTTGATTGAAAATTTTCAAAGTCTATCTTCCTCATTTGAAGTCGAATTTCAACATTTCTTATATATTTGTATGAGTTTGCATCTAACTTTGTCAGATATCGTCGATTTACATCCATTGAAGCCCATTGAAGTCGATTCTCACTTTGTGTAGATTGAAAATTTTCAAAGTCTATCTTCTTCATTTGAAGTCGAATTTCAACATTTCTCATATCTTTGAATGAGTTTGCATCTAACTTTGTCAGATATCGTCGATTTACATTCATTGAAGCCCATTAAAGTCGATTCTCACTTTGTGTTGATTGAAAATTTTCAAAGTCTATCTTCCACATTTGAAGTCGAATTTCAACAATTCTTATATATTTGAATGAGTTTGTATCTGACTTTGTCAGATATCCTCGATTTACATTCATTGAAGCCCATTGAAGTGGATTCTCACTTTGTGTTGATTGAAAATTTTCAAAGTGTATCTTCCTCATTTGAAGTCGAATTTCAACATTTCTCATATATTTGAATGAGTTTGCATCTAACTTTGTCAGATATCGTCGATTTACATTCATTCAAGCCCATTGAAGTCGATTCTCACTTTGTGTTGATTGAAAATTTTCAAAGTCTATCTTCCTCATTTGAAGTCGAATTTTAACATTTCTCATATATTTGAATGAGTTTGCATCTAACTTTGTCAGATATCGTCGATTTACATTCATGGAAGTCCATTGAAGTCGATTCTCACTTTGTGTTGATTGAAAATTTTCGAAGTCTATCTTCCTCATTTGAAGTCGAATTTCAACATTTCTCATATATTTGAATGAGTTTGCATCTAACTTTGTCAGATATCGTCGATTTACATTCATTGAAGCCCATTGAAGTCGATTCTCACTTTGTGTTGATTGATAATTTTCAAAGTCTATCTTCCTCATTTGAAGTCAAATTTCAACATTTCTTATATATTTGTATGAGTTTGCATCTAACTTTGTCAGATATCGTCGATTTACATCCATTGAAGCCCATTGAAGTCGATTCTCACTTTGTGTTGATTGATAATTTTCAAAGTCTATCTTCCTCATTTGAAGTCAAATTTCAACATTTCTTATATATTTGTATGAGTTTGCATCTAACTTTGTCAGATATCGTCGATTTACATCCATTGAAGCCCATTGAATTCGATTCTCACTTTGTGTTGATTGAAAATTTTCAAAGTCTATCTTCCTCATTTAAAGTCGAATTTCAACATTTCTTATATATTTGTATGAGTTTGCATCTAACTTTGTCAGATATCGTCGATTTACATCCATTGAAGCAAATTGAAGTCGATTCTCACTTTGTGTTGATTGAAAATTTTCAAAGTCTCTCTTCCTCATTTGAAGTCGAATTTCAACATTCCTCATATATTTGAATAATTTTGCATCTCACATTGTCAGATATCGTCGATTTACATCCATTGAAGCCCATTGAATTCGATTCTCACTTTGTGTTGATTGAAAATTTTCAAAGTCTATCTTCCTCATTTAAAGTCGAATTTCAACATTTCTTATATATTTGTATGAGTTTGCATCTAACTTTGTCAGATATCGTCGATTTACATCCATTGAAGCCCATTGAAGTCGATTCTCACTTTGTGTAGATTGAAAATTTTCAAAGTCTATCTTCTTCATTTGAAGTCGAATTTCAACATTTCTCATATCTTTGAATGAGTTTGCATCTAACTTTGTCAGATATCGTCGATTTACATTCATTGAAGCCCATTAAAGTCGATTCTCACTTTGTGTTGATTGAAAATTTTCAAAGTCTATCTTCCACATTTGAAGTCGAATTTCAACAATTCTTATATATTTGAATGAGTTTGTATCTGACTTTGTCAGATATCCTCGATTTACATTCATTGAAGCCCATTGAAGTGGATTCTCACTTTGTGTTGATTGAAAATTTTCAAAGTGTATCTTCCTCATTTGAAGTCGAATTTCAACATTTCTCATATATTTGAATGAGTTTGCATCTAACTTTGTCAGATATCGTCGATTTACATTCATTGAAGTCCATTGAAGTCGATTCTCACTTTGTGTTGATTGAAAATTTTCAAAGTCTATCTTCCTCATTTGAAGTCGAGTTTCAACATTTCTTATATATTTGTATGAGTTTGCATCTAACTTTGTCAGATATCGTCGAATTACATTCATTGAAGCCCATTGAAGTGGATTCTCACTTTGTGTTGATTGATAATTTTCAAAGTCTATCTTCCTCTTTTGAAGTCGAATTTCAACATTTCTTATATATTTGTATGAGTTTGCATCTAACTTTGTCAGATATCGTCGATTTACATTCATTCAAGCCCATTGAAGTCGATTCTCACTTTGTGTTGATTGAAAATTTTCAAAGTCTATCTTCCTCATTTGAAGTCGAATTTCAACATTTCTCATATATTTGAATGAGTTTGCATCTAACTTTGTCAGATATCGTCGATTTACATTCATTGAAGCCCATTGAAGTCGATTCTCACTTTGTGTTGATTGAAAATTTTCAAAGTCTCTCTTCCTCATTTGAAGTCGAATTTCATCATTCCTCATATATTTGAATAATTTTGCATCTCACATTGTCAGATATCGTCGATTTACATCCATTGAAGCCCATTGAATTCGATTCTCACTTTGTGTTGATTGAAAATTTTCAAAGTCTATCTTCCTCATTTGAAGTCGAATTTCAACATTTCTTATATATTTGTATGAGTTTGCATCTAACTTTGTCAGATATCGTCGATTTACATCCATTGAAGCCCATTGAAGTCGATTCTCACTTTGTGTAGATTGAAAATTTTCAAAGTCTATCTTCTTCATTTGAAGTCGAATTTCAACATTTCTCATATCTTTGAATGAGTTTGCATCTAACTTTGTCAGATATCGTCGATTTACATTCATTGAAGCCCATTAAAGTCGATTCTCACTTTGTGTTGATTGAAAATTTTCAAAGTCTATCTTCCACATTTGAAGTCGAATTTCAACAATTCTTATATATTTGAATGAGTTTGTATCTGACTTTGTCAGATATCCTCGATTTACATTCATTGAAGCCCATTGAAGTGGATTCTCACTTTGTGTTGATTGAAAATTTTCAAAGTGTATCTTCCTCATTTGAAGTCGAATTTCAACATTTCTCATATATTTGAATGAGTTTGCATATAACTTTGTCAGATATCGTCGATTTACATTCATTCAAGCCCATTGAAGTCGATTCTCACTTTGTGTTGATTGAAAATTTTCAAAGTCTATCTTCCTCATTTGAAGTCGAATTTTAACATTTCTCATATATTTGAACGAGTTTGCATCTAACTTTGTCAGATATCGTCGATTTACATTCATGGAAGTCCATTGAAGTCGATTCTCACTTTGTGTTGATTGAAAATTTTCGAAGTCTATCTTCCTCATTTGAAGTCGAATTTCAACATTTCTCATATATTTGAATGAGTTTGCATCTAACTTTGTCAGATATCGTCGATTTACATTCATTGAAGCCCATTGAAGTCGATTCTCACTTTGTGTTGATTGATAATTTTCAAAGTCTATCTTCCTCATTTGAAGTCAAATTTCAACATTTCTTATATATTTGTATGAGTTTGCATCTAACTTTGTCAGATATCGTCGATTTACATCCATTGAAGCCCATTGAATTCGATTCTCACTTTGTGTTGATTGATAATTTTCAAAGTCTATCTTCCTCATTTGAAGTCAAATTTCAACATTTCTTATATATTTGTATGAGTTTGCATCTAACTTTGTCAGATATCGTCGATTTACATCCATTGAAGCCCATTGAATTCGATTCTCACTTTGTGTTGATTGAAAATTTTCAAAGTCTATCTTCCTCATTTAAAGTCGAATTTCAACATTTCTTATATATTTGTATGAGTTTGCATCTAACTTTGTCAGATATCGTCGATTTACATCCATTGAAGCCCATTGAAGTCGATTCTCACTTTGTGTTGATTGAAAATTTTCAAAGTCTCTCTTCCTCATTTGAAGTCGAATTTCAACATTCCTCATATATTTGAATAATTTTGCATCTCACATTGTCAGATATCGTCGATTTACATCCATTGAAGCCCATTGAATTCGATTCTCACTTTGTGTTGATTGAAAATTTTCAAAGTCTATCTTCCTCATTTAAAGTCGAATTTCAACATTTCTTATATATTTGTATGAGTTTGCATCTAACTTTGTCAGATATCGTCGATTTACATCCATTGAAGCCCATTGAAGTCGATTCTCACTTTGTGTAGATTGAAAATTTTCAAAGTCTATCTTCTTCATTTGAAGTCGAATTTCAACATTTCTCATATCTTTGAATGAGTTTGCATCTAACTTTGTCAGATATCGTCGATTTACATTCATTGAAGCCCATTAAAGTCGATTCTCACTTTGTGTTGATTGAAAATTTTCAAAGTCTATCTTCCACATTTGAAGTCGAATTTCAACAATTCTTATATATTTGAATGAGTTTGTATCTGACTTTGTCAGATATCCTCGATTTACATTCATTGAAGCCCATTGAAGTGGATTCTCACTTTGTGTTGATTGAAAATTTTCAAAGTGTATCTTCCTCATTTGAAGTCGAATTTCAACATTTCTCATATATTTGAATGAGTTTGCATCTAACTTTGTCAGATATCGTCGATTTACATTCATTGAAGTCCATTGAAGTCGATTCTCACTTTGTGTTGATTGAAAATTTTCAAAGTCTATCTTCCTCATTTGAAGTCGAGTTTCAACATTTCTTATATATTTGTATGAGTTTGCATCTAACTTTGTCAGATATCGTCGAATTACATTCATTGAAGCCCATTGAAGTGGATTCTCACTTTGTGTTGATTGATAATTTTCAAAGTCTATCTTCCTCATTTGAAGTCAAATTTCAACATTTCTTATATATTTGTATAAGTTTGCATCTAACTTTGTCAGATATCGTCGATTTACATCCATTGAAGCCCATTGAAGTCGATTCTCACTTTGTGTTGATTGAAAATTTTCAAAGTCTATCTTCCTCTTTTGAAGTCGAATTTCAACATTTCTTATATATTTGTATGAGTTTGCATCTAACTTTGTCAGATATCGTCGATTTACATTCATTCAAGCCCATTGAAGTCGATTCTCACTTTGTGTTGATTGAAAATTTTCAAAGTCTATCTTCCTCATTTGAAGTCGAATTTCAACATTTCTCATATATTTGAATGAGTTTGCATCTAACTTTGTCAGATATCGTCGATTTACATTCATTGAAGCCCATTGAAGTCGATTCTCACTTTGTGTTGATTGAAAATTTTCAAAGTCTCTCTTCCTCATTTGAAGTCGAATTTCATCATTCCTCATATATTTGAATAATTTTGCATCTCACATTGTCAGATATCGTCGATTTACATCCATTGAAGCCCATTGAATTCGATTCTCACTTTGTGTTGATTGAAAATTTTCAAAGTCTATCTTCCTCATTTAAAGTCGAATTTCAACATTTCTTATATATTTGTATGAGTTTGCATCTAACTTTGTCAGATATCGTCGATTTACATCCATTGAAGCCCATTGAATTCGATTCTCACTTTGTGTTGATTGAAAATTTTCAAAGTCTATCTTCCTCATTTAAAGTCGAATTTCAACATTTCTTATATATTTGTATGAGTTTGCATCTAACTTTGTCAGATATCGTCGATTTACATTCATTGAAGCCCATTAAAGTCGATTCTCACTTTGTGTTGATTGAAAATTTTCAAAGTCTATCTTCCACATTTGAAGTCGAATTTCAACAATTCTTATATATTTGAATGAGTTTGTATCTGACTTTGTCAGATATCCTCGATTTACATTCATTGAAGCCCATTGAAGTGGATTCTCACTTTTTGTTGATTGAAAATTTTCAAAGTCTATCTTCCTCATTTGAAGTCGAATTTCAACATTTCTCATATATTTGAATGAGTTGGCATCTAACTTTGTCAGATATCGTCGATTTACATTCATTCAAGCCCATTGAAGTCGATTCTCACTTTGTGTTGATTGAAAATTTTCAAAGTCTATCTTCCTCATTTGAAGTCGAATTTCAACATTTCTCATATATTTGAATGAGTTTGCATCTAACTTTGTCAGATATCGTCGATTTACATTCATTGAAGCCCATTGAAGTCGATTCTCACTTTGTGTTGATTGAAAATTTTCAAAGTGTATCTTCCTCATTTGAAGTCGAATTTTAACATTTCTCATATATTTGAATGAGTTTGCATCTAACTTTGTCAGATATCGTCGATTTACATTCATTGAAGTCCATTGAAGTCGATTCTCACTTTGTGTTGATTGAAAATTTTCAAAGTCTATCTTCCTCATTTGAAGTCGAGTTTCAACATTTCTTATATATTTGTATGAGTTTGCATCTAACTTTGTCAGATATCGTCGAATTACATTCATTGAAGCCCATTGAAGTGGATTCTCACTTTGTGTTGATTGATAATTTTCAAAGTCTATCTTCCTCATTTGAAGTCAAATTTCAACATTTCTTATATATTTGTATGAGTTTGCATCTAACTTTGTCAGATATCGTCGATTTACATCCATTGAAGCCCATTGAAGTCGATTCTCACTTTGTGTTGATTGAAAATTTTCAAAGTCTATCTTCCTCTTTTGAAGTTGAATTTCAACATTTCTTATATATTTGTATGAGTTTGCATCTAACTTTGTCAGATATCGTCGATTTACATTCATTCAAGCCCATTGAAGTCGATTCTCACTTTGTGTTGATTGAAAATTTTCAAAGTCTATCTTCCTCATTTGAAGTCGAATTTCAACATTTCTCATATATTTGAATGAGTTTGCATCTAACTTTGTCAGATATCGTCGATTTACATTCATTGAAGCCCATTGAAGTCGATTCTCACTTTGTGTTGATTGAAAATTTTCAAAGTCTCTCTTCCTCATTTGAAGTCGAATTTCATCATTCCTCATATATTTGAATAATTTTGCATCTCACATTGTCAGATATCGTCGATTTACATCCATTGAAGCCCATTGAATTCGATTCTCACTTTGTGTTGATTGAAAATTTTCAAAGTCTATCTTCCTCATTTAAAGTCGAATTTCAACATTTCTTATATATTTGTATGAGTTTGCATCTAACTTTGTCAGATATCGTCGATTTACATCCATTGAAGCCCATTGAATTCGATTCTCACTTTGTGTTGATTGAAAATTTTCAAAGTCTATCTTCCTCATTTAAAGTCGAATTTCAACATTTCTTATATATTTGTATGAGTTTGCATCTAACTTTGTCAGATATCGTCGATTTACATTCATTGAAGCCCATTAAAGTCGATTCTCACTTTGTGTTGATTGAAAATTTTCAAAGTCTATCTTCCACATTTGAAGTCGAATTTCAACAATTCTTATATATTTGAATGAGTTTGTATCTGACTTTGTCAGATATCCTCGATTTACATTCATTGAAGCCCATTGAAGTGGATTCTCACTTTGTGTTGATTGAAAATTTTCAAAGTGTATCTTCCTCATTTGAAGTCGAATTTCAACATTTCTCATATATTTGAATGAGTTGGCATCTAACTTTGTCAGATATCGTCGATTTACATTCATTCAAGCCCATTGAAGTCGATTCTCACTTTGTGTTGATTGAAAATTTTCAAAGTCTATCTTCCTCATTTGAAGTCGAATTTCAACATTTCTCATATATTTGAATGAGTTTGCATCTAACTTTGTCAGATATCGTCGATTTACATTCATTGAAGCCCATTGAAGTCGATTCTCACTTTGTGTTGATTGAAAATTTTCAAAGTGTATCTTCCTCATTTGAAGTCGAATTTTAACATTTCTCATATATTTGAATGAGTTTGCATCTAACTTTGTCAGATATCGTCGATTTACATTCATGGAAGTCCATTGAAGTCGATTCTCACTTTGTGTTGATTGAAAATTTTCGAAGTCTATCTTCCTCATTTGAAGTCGAATTTCAACATTTCTCATATATTTGAATGAGTTTGCATCTAACTTTGTCAGATATCGTCGATTTACATTCATTGAAGCCCATTGAAGTCGATTCTCACTTTGTGTTGATTGATAATTTTCAAAGTCTCTCTTCCTCATTTGAAGTCAAATTTCAACATTTCTTATATATTTGTATGAGTTTGCATCTAACTTTGTCAGATATCGTCGATTTACATCCATTGAAGCCCATTGAAGTCGATTCTCACTTTGTGATGATTGAAAATTTTCAAAGTCTATCTTCCTCTTTTGAAGTCGAATTTCAACATTTCTTATATATTTGTATGAGTTTGCATCTAACTTTGTCAGATATCGTCGATTTACATTCATTGAAGCCCATTGAAGTCGATTCTCACTTTGTGTAGATTGAAAATTTTCAAAGTCTATCTTCTTCATTTGAAGTCGAATTTCAACATTTCTCATATCTTTGAATGAGTTTGCATCTAACTTTGTCAGATATCGTCGATTTACATTCATTGAAGCCCATTAAAGTCGATTCTCACTTTGTGTTGATTGAAAATTTTCAAAGTCTATCTTCCACATTTGAAGTCGAATTTCAACAATTCTTATATATTTGAATGAGTTTGTATCTGACTTTGTCAGATATCCTCGATTTACATTCATTGAAGACCATTGAAGTGGATTGTCACTTTGTGTTGATTGAAAATTTTCAAAGTGTATCTTCCTCATTTGAAGTCGAATTTCAACATTTCTCATATATTTGAATGAGTTTGCATCTAACTTTGTCAGATATCGTCGATTTACATTCATTCAAACCCATTGAAGTCGATTCTCACTTTGTGTTGATTGAAAATTTTCAAAGTCTATCTTCCTCATTTGAAGTCGAATTCCAACATTTCTCATATATTTGAATGAGTTTGCATCTAACTTTGTCAGATATCGTCGATTTACATTCATTGAAGCCCATTGAAGTCGATTCTCACTTTGTGTTGATTGAAAATTTTCAAAGTGTATCTTCCTCATTTGAAGTCGAATTTTAACATTTCTCATATATTTGAATGAGTTTGCATCTAACTTTGTCAGATATCGTCGATTTACATTCATGGAAGTCCATTGAAGTCGATTCTCACTTTGTGTTGATTGAAAATTTTCGAAGTCTATCTTCCTCATTTGAAGTCGAATTTCAACATTTCTCATATATTTGAATGAGTTTGCATCTAACTTTGTCAGATATCGTCGATTTACATTCATTGAAGCCCATTGAAGTCGATTCTCACTTTGTGTTGATTGATAATTTTCAAAGTCTATCTTCCTCATTTGAAGTCAAATTTCAACATTTCTTATATATTTGTATGAGTTTGCATCTAACTTTGTCAGATATCGTCGATTTACATCCATTGAAGCCCATTGAAGTCGATTCTCACTTTGTGTTGATTGATAATTTTCAAAGTCTATCTTCCTCATTTGAAGTCAAATTTCAACATTTCTTATATATTTGTATGAGTTTGCATCTAACTTTGTCAGATATCGTCGATTTACATCCATTGAAGCCCATTGAAGTCGATTCTCACTTTGTGTTGATTGAAAATTTTCAAAGTCTATCTTCCTCTTTTGAAGTCGAATTTCAACATTTCTTATATATTTGTATGAGTTTGCATCTAACTTTGTCAGATATCGTCGATTTACATTCATAGAAGCCCATTGAAGTCGATTCTCACTTTGTGTAGATTGAAAATTTTCAAAGTCTATCTTCTTCATTTGAAGTCGAATTTCAACATTTCTCATATCTTTGAATGAGTTTGCATCTAACTTTGTCAGATATCGTCGACTTACATTCATTGAAGCCCATTAAAGTCGATTCTCACTTTGTGTTGATTGAAAATTTTCAAAGTGTATCTTCCTCATTTGAAGTCGAATTTCAACATTTCTTATATATTTGTATGAGTTTGCATCTAACTTTGTCAGATATCCTCGATTTACATTCATTGAAGCCCATTGAAGTGGATTCTCACTTTGTGTTGATTGATAATTTTCAAAGTCTATCTTCCTCATTTGAAGTCAAATTTCAACATTTCTTATATATTTGTAAGAGTTTGCATCTAACTTTGTCAGATATCGTCGATTTACATCCATTGAAGCCCAATGAAGTCGATTCTCACTTTGTGTTGATTGAAAATTTTCAAAGTCTATCTTCCTCTTTTGAAGTCGAATTTCAACATTTCTTATATATTTGTATGAGTTTGCATCTAACTTTGTCAGATATCGTCGATTTACATTCATTGAAGCCCATTGAAGTCGATTCTCACTTTGTGTTGATTGAAAATTTTCAAAGTCTATCTTCCTCATTTGAAGTCGAATTTCAACATTTCTCATATATTTGAATGAGTTTGCATCTAACTTTGTCAGATATCGTCGATTTACATTCATTGAAGCCCATTGAAGTCGATTCTCACTTTGTGTTGATTGAAAATTTTCAAAGTGTATCTTCCTCATTTGAAGTCGAATTTCAACATTTCTCATATATTTGAATGAGTTTGCATCTAACTTTGTCAGATATCGTCGATTTACATTCATTGAAGCCCATTGAAGTCGATTCTCACTTTGTGTTGATTGAAAATTTTCGAAGTCTATCTTCCTCATTTGAAGTCGAATTTCAACATTTCTCATATATTTGAATGAGTTTGCATCTAACTTTGTCAGATATCGTCGATTTACATTCATTGAAGCCCATTGAAGTCGATTCGCACTTTGTGTTGATTGAAAATTTTCAAAGTCTATCTTCCTCATTTGAAGTCAAATTTCAACATTTCTTATATATTTGTATGAGTTTGCATCTAACTTTGTCAGATATCGTCGATTTACATCCATTGAAGCCCATTGAAGTCGATTCTCACTTTGTGTTGATTGAAAATTTTCAAAGTCTATCTTCCTCATTTGAAGTCGAATTTCAACATTTCTTATATATTTGTATGAGTTTGCATCTAACTTTGTCAGATATCGTCGATTTACATTCATTGAAGCCCATTGAAGTCGATTCTCACTTTGTGTTGATTGAAAATTTTCAAAGTCTATCTTCCTCATTTGAAGTCGAATTTCAACATTTCTCATATATTTGAATGAGTTTGCATCTAACTTTGTCAGATATCGTCGATTTACATTCATTGAAGCCCATTGAAGTCGATTCTCACTTTGTCTTGATTGAAAATTTTCAAAGTGTATCTTCCTCATTTGAAGTCGAATTTCAACATTACTTATATATTTGTATGAGTTTGCATCTAACTTTGTCAGATATCGTCGATTTACATTCATTGAAGCCCATTGAAGTCGATTCTCACTTTGTGTTGATTGAAAATTTTCAAAGTCTATCTTCTTCATTTGAAGTCGAATTTCAACATTTCTCATATATTTGAATGAGTTTGCATCTAACTTTGTCAGATATCGTCGATTTACATTCATTGAAGCCCATTGAAGTCGATTCTCACTTTGTGTTGATTGAAAATTTTCAAAGTCTATCTTCTTCATTTAAAGTCGAATTCCAACATTTCTCATATATTTGAATGAGTTTGCATCTAACTTTGTCAGATATCGTCGATTTACATTCATTGAAGCCCATTGAAGTCGATTCTCACTTTGTGTTGATTGAAAATTTTCAAAGTCTATCTTCCTAATTTGAAGTCGAATTTCAACATTTCTCATATATTTGTATGAGTTTGCATCTAACTTTGTCAGATATCGTCGATTTACATTCATTGAAGCCCATTGAAGTCGATTCTCACTTTGTGTTGATTGAAAATTTTCAAAGTCTATCTTCTTCATTTGAAATCGAATTTCAACATTTCTCATATATTTGAATGAGTTTGCATCTAACTTTGTCAGATATCGTCGATTTACATTCATTGAAGCCCATTGAAGTCGATTCTCACTTTGTGTTGATTGATAATTTTCAAAGTCTATCTTCTTCACTTGAAGTCGAATTTCAACATTTCTCATATATTTGAATGAGTTTGCATCTAACTTTGTCAGATATCGTCGATTTACATTCATTGAAGCCCATTGAAGTCGATTCTCACTTTGTGTTGATTGAAAATTTTCAAAGTCTATCTTCCTAATTTGAAGTCGAATTTCAACATTTCTCATATATTTGAATGAGTTTGCATCTCACTTTGTCAGATATCGTCGATTTACATCCATTGAAGCCCATTGAATTCGATTCTCACTTTGTGTTGATTGAAAATTTTCAAAGTCTATCTTCCTCATTTGAAGTCGAATTTCAACATTTCTTATATATTTGTATGAGTTTGCATCTAACTTTGTCAGATATCGTCGATTTACATTCATTGAAGCCCATTGAAGTCGATTCTCACTTTGTGCTGATTGAAAATTTTCAAAGTCTATCTTCCTCATTTGAAGTCGAATTTCAAATTTCTCATATATTTGAATGAGTTTGCATCTAACTTTGTCAGATATCGTCGATTTACATTCATTGAAGCCCATTGAATTCGATTCTCACTTTGTGTTGATTGAAAATTTTCAAAGTCTATCTTCCTCATTTGAAGTCGAATTTCAACATTTCTTATATATTTGTATGAGTTTGCATCTAACTTTGTCAGATATCGTCGATTTACATTCATTGAAGCCCATTGAAGTCGATTCTCACTTTGTGTTGATTGAAAATTTTCAAAGTCTATCATCCTCATTTGAAGTCGAATTTCAACATTTCTCATATATTTGAATGAGTTTGCATCTCACTTTGTCAGATATCGTCGATTTACATCCATTGAAGCCCATTGAATTCGATTCTCACTTTGTGTTGATTGAAAATTTTCAAAGTCAAAGAAAATTTTCAAAGTCTATCTTCCTCATTTGAAGTCGAATTTCAACATTTCTTATATATTTGAATGAGTTTGCATCCAACTTTGTCAGATATAGTCGATTTACATTCATTGAAGCCCATTGAAGTCGATTCTCACTTTGTGTTGATTGAAAATTTTCAAAGTGTATCTTCCTCATTTGAAGTCGAATTTCAACATTTCTCATATATTTGGATGAGTTTGCATCTAACTTTGTCAGATATCGTCGATTTACATTCATTGAAGCCCATTGAAGTCGATTCTGACTTTGTGTTGATTGAAAATTTTCAAAGTCTATCTTCCTCTTTTGATGTCGAAATTCAACATTTCTCATATATTTGAATGAGTTTGCATCTAACTTTGTCAGATATCGTCGATTTACATTCATTGAAGCCCATTGAAGTCGATTCTCACTTTGTGTTTATTGAAAATTTTCAAAGTCTATCTTCCTCATTTGAAGTCGAATTTCAACATTCCTCATATATTTGAATGAGTTTGCATCTAACTTTGTCAGATATCGTCGATTTACATTCATTGAAGCCCATTGAAGTCGATTCTCACTTTGTGTTGATTGAAAATTTTCAAAGTCTATCTTCCTCATTTGAAGACGAATTTCAACATTTCTTATATATTTGAATGAGTTTGCATCTAACTTTGTCAGATATCGTCGATTTACATTCATAGAAGCCCATTGAAGTCGATTCTCACTTTGTGTTGATTGAAAATTTTCAAAGTGTATCTTCCTCATTTGAAGTCGAATTTCAACATTTCTCATATATTTGAATGAGTTTGCATCTAACTTTGTCAGATATCGTCGATTTACATTCATTGAAGCCCATTGAAGTCGATTCTCACTTTGTGTTGATTGAAAATTTTCAAAGCCTATCTTCCTCATTTGAAGACGAATTTCAACATTTCTTATATATTTGAATGAGTTTGCATCTAACTTTGTCAGATATCGTCGATTTACATTCATTGAAGCCCATTGAAGTCGATTCACACTTTGTGTTGATTGAAAATTTTCAAAGTGTATCTTCCTCATTTGAAGTCGAATTTCAACATTTCTCATATATTTGAATGAGTTTGCATCTAACTTTGTCAGATATCGTCGATTTACATTCATTGAAGCCCATTGAAGTCGATTCTCACTTTGTGTTGATTGAAAATTTTCAAAGTGTATCTTCCTCATTTGAAGTCGAATTTCAACATTTCTCATATATTTGAATGAGTTTGCATCTAACTTTTTCAGATATCGTCGATTTACATTCATTGAAGCCCATTGAAGTCGATTCTCACTTTGTGTTTATTGAAAATTTTCAAAGTGTATCTTCCTCATTTGAAGTCGAATTTCAACATTTCTCATATATTTGAATGAGTTTGCATCTAACTTTTTCAGATATCGTCGATTTACATTCATTGAAGCCCATTGAAGTCGATTCTCACTTTGTGTTGATTGAAAATTTTCAAAGTCTATCTTCCTCATTTGGAGTCGAATTTCAACATTTCTCATATATTTGAATGAGTTTGCATCTAACTTTGTCAGATATCGTCGATTTACATTCATTGAAGCCCATTGAAGTCGATTCTCACTTTGTGTTGACTGAAAATTTTCAAAGTCTATCTTCCTCATTTGAAGTCGAATTTCAACATTTCTCATATATTTGAATGAGTTTGCATCTAACTTTGTCAGATATCGTCGATTTACATTCATTGAAGCCCATTGAAGTCGATTCTCACTTTGTGTTGATTGAAAATTTTCAAAGTCTATCTTCCTCATTTGAAGTCGAATTTCAACATTTCTTATATATTTGAATGAGTTTGCATCTAACTTTGTCAGATATCGTCGATTTACATTCATTGAAGCCCATTGAAGTCGATTCACACTTTGTGTTGATTGAAAATTTTCAAAGTGTATCTTCCTCATTTGAAGTCGAATTTCAACATTTCTCATATATTTGAATGAGTTTGCATCTAACTTTGTCAGATATCGTCGATTTACATTCATTGAAGCCCATTGAAGTCGATTCTCAGTTTGTGTTGATTGAAAATTTTCAAAGTCTATCTTCCTCATTTGAAGTCGAATTTCAACATTTCTTATATATTTGAATGAGTTTGCATCCAATTTTGTCAGATATCGTCGATTTACATTCATTGAAGCCCATTGAAGTCGATTCTCACTTTGTGTTTATTGAAAATTTTCAAAGTGTATCTTCCTCATTTGAAGTCGAATTTCAACATTTCTCATATATTTGAATGAGTTTGCATCTAACTTTTTCAGATATCGTCGATTTACATTCATTGAAGCCCATTGAAGTCGATTCTCACTTTGTGTTGATTGAAAATTTTCAAAGTCTATCTTCCTCATTTGAAGTCGAATTTCAACATTTCTCATATATTTGAATGAGTTTGCATCTAACTTTGTCAGATATCGTCGATTTACATTCATTGAAGCCCATTGAAGTCGATTCTCACTTTGTGTTGATTGAAAATTTTCAAAGTCTATCTTCCTCATTTGAAGTCGAATTTCAACATTTCTCATATATTTGAATGAGTTTGCATCTAACTTTGTCAGATATCGTCGATTTACATTCATTGAAGCCCATTGAAGTCGATTCTCACTTTGTGTTGATTGAAAATTTTCAAAGTCTATCTTCCTCATTTGAAGTCGAATTTCAACATTTCTTATATATTTGAATGAGTTTGCATCTAACTTTGTCAGATATCGTCGATTTACATTCATTGAAGCCCATTGAAGTCGATTCTCACTTTGTGTTGATTGAAAATTTTCAAAGTGTATCTTCGTCATTTGAAGTCGAATTTCAACATTTCTCATATATTTGAATGAGTTTGCATCTAACTTTGTCAGATATCGTCGATTTACATTCATTGAAGCCCTTTGAAGTCGATTCTCACTTTGTGTTGATTGAAAATTTTCAAAGTGTATCTTCCTCATTTGAAGTCGAATTTCAACATTTCTCATATATTTGAATGAGTTTGCATCCAACTTTGTCAGATATCGTCGTTTTACATTCATTGAAGCCCATTGAAGTCGATTCTCACTTTGTGTTGATTGAAAATTTTCAAAGTCTATCTTCCTCATTTGAAGTCGAATTTCAACATTCCTCATATATTTGAATGAGTTTGCATCTAACTTTGTAAGATATCGTCGATTTACATTCATTGAAGCCCATTGAAGTCGATTCTCACTTTGTGTTGATTGAAAATTTTCAAAGTCTATCTTCCTCATTTGAAGTCGAATTTCAACATTTCTTATATATTTGAATGAGTTTGCATCTAACTTTGTCAGATATCGTCGATTTACATTCATTGAAGCCCATTGAAGTCGATTCTCACTTTGTGTTGATTGAAAATTTTCAAAGTCTATCTTCCTCATTTGAAGTCGAATTTCAACATTTCTTATATATTTGTATGAGTTTGCATCTAACTTTGTCAGATATCGTCGATTTACATTCATTGAAGCCCATTGAAGTCGATTCTCACTTTGTGTTGATTGAAAATTTTCAAAGTCTATCTTCCTCATTTGAAGTCGAATTTCAACATTTCTCATATATTTGAATGAGTTTGCATCTAACTTTGTCAGATATCGTCGATTTACATTCATTGAAGCCCATTGAAGTCGATTCTCACTTTGTCTTGATTGAAAATTTTCAAAGTGTATCTTCCTCATTTGAAGTCGAATTTCAACATTACTTATATATTTGTATGAGTTTGCATCTAACTTTGTCAGATATCGTCGATTTACATTCATTGAAGCCCATTGAAGTCGATTCTCACTTTGTGTTGATTGAAAATTTTCAAAGTCTATCTTCTTCATTTGAAGTCGAATTTCAACATTTCTCATATATTTGAATGAGTTTGCATCTAACTTTGTCAGATATCGTCGATTTACATTCATTGAAGCCCATTGAAGTCGATTCTCACTTTGTGTTGATTGAAAATTTTCAAAGTCTATCTTCTTCATTTAAAGTCGAATTCCAACATTTCTCATATATTTGAATGAGTTTGCATCTAACTTTGTCAGATATCGTCGATTTACATTCATTGAAGCCCATTGAAGTCGATTCTCACTTTGTGTTGATTGAAAATTTTCAAAGTCTATCTTCCTAATTTGAAGTCGAATTTCAACATTTCTCATATATTTGTATGAGTTTGCATCTAACTTTGTCAGATATCGTCGATTTACATTCATTGAAGCCCATTGAAGTCGATTCTCACTTTGTGTTGATTGAAAATTTTCAAAGTCTATCTTCTTCATTTGAAATCGAATTTCAACATTTCTCATATATTTGAATGAGTTTGCATCTAACTTTGTCAGATATCGTCGATTTACATTCATTGAAGCCCATTGAAGTCGATTCTCACTTTGTGTTGATTGATAATTTTCAAAGTCTATCTTCTTCACTTGAAGTCGAATTTCAACATTTCTCATATATTTGAATGAGTTTGCATCTAACTTTGTCAGATATCGTCGATTTACATTCATTGAAGCCCATTGAAGTCGATTCTCACTTTGTGTTGATTGAAAATTTTCAAAGTCTATCTTCCTAATTTGAAGTCGAATTTCAACATTTCTCATATATTTGAATGAGTTTGCATCTCACTTTGTCAGATATCGTCGATTTACATCCATTGAAGCCCATTGAATTCGATTCTCACTTTGTGTTGATTGAAAATTTTCAAAGTCTATCTTCCTCATTTGAAGTCGAATTTCAACATTTCTTATATATTTGTATGAGTTTGCATCTAACTTTGTCAGATATCGTCGATTTACATTCATTGAAGCCCATTGAAGTCGATTCTCACTTTGTGTTGATTGAAAATTTTCAAAGTCTATCTTCCTCATTTGAAGTCGAATTTCAACATTTCTCATATATTTGAATGAGTTTGCATCTAACTTTGTCAGATATCGTCGATTTACATTCATTGAAGCCCATTGAATTCGATTCTCACTTTGTGTTGATTGAAAATTTTCAAAGTCTATCTTCCTCATTTGAAGTCGAATTTCAACATTTCTTATATATTTGTATGAGTTTGCATCTAACTTTGTCAGATATCGTCGATTTACATTCATTGAAGCCCATTGAAGTCGATTCTCACTTTGTGTTGATTGAAAATTTTCAAAGTCTATCATCCTCATTTGAAGTCGAATTTCAACATTTCTCATATATTTGAATGAGTTTGCATCTCACTTTGTCAGATATCGTCGATTTACATCCATTGAAGCCCATTGAATTCGATTCTCACTTTGTGTTGATTGAAAATTTTCAAAGTCAAAGAAAATTTTCAAAGTCTATCTTCCTCATTTGAAGTCGAATTTCAACATTTCTTATATATTTGAATGAGTTTGCATCCAACTTTGTCAGATATAGTCGATTTACATTCATTGAAGCCCATTGAAGTCGATTCTCACTTTGTGTTGATTGAAAATTTTCAAAGTGTATCTTCCTCATTTGAAGTCGAATTTCAACATTTCTCATATATTTGAATGAGTTTGCATCTAACTTTGTCAGATATCGTCGATTTACATTCATTGAAGCCCATTGAAGTCGATTCTCACTTTGTGTTGATTTAAAATTTTCAAAGCCTATCTTCCTCATTTGAAGACGAATTTCAACATTTCTTATATATTTGAATGAGTTTGCATCTAACTTTGTCAGATATCGTCGATTTACATTCATTGAAGCCCATTGAAGTCGATTCTCACTTTGTGTTGATTGATAATTTTCAAAGTCTATCTTCTTCACTTGAAGTCGAATTTCAACATTTCTCATATATTTGAATGAGTTTGCATCTAACTTTGTCAGATATCGTCGATTTACATTCATTGAAGCCCATTGAAGTCGATTCTCACTTTGTGTTGATTGAAAATTTTCAAAGTCTATCTTCCTAATTTGAAGTCGAATTTCAACATTTCTCATATATTTGAATGAGTTTGCATCTCACTTTGTCAGATATCGTCGATTTACATCCATTGAAGCCCATTGAATTCGATTCTCACTTTGTGTTGATTGAAAATTTTCAAAGTCTATCTTCCTCATTTGAAGTCGAATTTCAACATTTCTTATATATTTGTATGAGTTTGCATCTAACTTTGTCAGATATCGTCGATTTACATTCATTGAAGCCCATTGAAGTCGATTCTCACTTTGTGTTGATTGAAAATTTTCAAAGTCTATCTTCCTCATTTGAAGTCGAATTTCAACATTTCTCATATATTTGAATGAGTTTGCATCTAACTTTGTCAGATATCGTCGATTTACATTCATTGAAGCCCATTGAATTCGATTCTCACTTTGTGTTGATTGAAAATTTTCAAAGTCTATCTTCCTCATTTGAAGTCGAATTTCAACATTTCTTATATATTTGTATGAGTTTGCATCTAACTTTGTCAGATATCGTCGATTTACATTCATTGAAGCCCATTGAAGTCGATTCTCACTTTGTGTTGATTGAAAATTTTCAAAGTCTATCATCCTCATTTGAAGTCGAATTTCAACATTTCTCATATATTTGAATGAGTTTGCATCTCACTTTGTCAGATATCGTCGATTTACATCCATTGAAGCCCATTGAATTCGATTCTCACTTTGTGTTGATTGAAAATTTTCAAAGTCAAAGAAAATTTTCAAAGTCTATCTTCCTCATTTGAAGTCGAATTTCAACATTTCTTATATATTTGAATGAGTTTGCATCCAACTTTGTCAGATATAGTCGATTTACATTCATTGAAGCCCATTGAAGTCGATTCTCACTTTGTGTTGATTGAAAATTTTCAAAGTGTATCTTCCTCATTTGAAGTCGAATTTCAACATTTCTCATATATTTGAATGAGTTTGCATCTAACTTTGTCAGATATCGTCGATTTACATTCATTGAAGCCCATTGAAGTCGATTCTCACTTTGTGTTGATTTAAAATTTTCAAAGCCTATCTTCCTCATTTGAAGACGAATTTCAACATTTCTTATATATTTGAATGAGTTTGCATCTAACTTTGTCAGATATCGTCGATTTACATTCATTGAAGCCCATTGAAGTCGATTCTCACTTTGTGTTGATTGATAATTTTCAAAGTCTATCTTCTTCACTTGAAGTCGAATTTCAACATTTCTCATATATTTGAATGAGTTTGCATCTAACTTTGTCAGATATCGTCGATTTACATTCATTGAAGCCCATTGAAGTCGATTCTCACTTTGTGTTGATTGAAAATTTTCAAAGTCTATCTTCCTAATTTGAAGTCGAATTTCAACATTTCTCATATATTTGAATGAGTTTGCATCTCACTTTGTCAGATATCGTCGATTTACATCCATTGAAGCCCATTGAATTCGATTCTCACTTTGTGTTGATTGAAAATTTTCAAAGTCTATCTTCCTCATTTGAAGTCGAATTTCAACATTTCTTATATATTTGTATGAGTTTGCATCTAACTTTGTCAGATATCGTCGATTTACATTCATTGAAGCCCATTGAAGTCGATTCTCACTTTGTGTTGATTGAAAATTTTCAAAGTCTATCTTCCTCATTTGAAGTCGAATTTCAACATTTCTCATATATTTGAATGAGTTTGCATCTAACTTTGTCAGATATCGTCGATTTACATTCATTGAAGCCCATTGAATTCGATTCTCACTTTGTGTTGATTGAAAATTTTCAAAGTCTATCTTCCTCATTTGAAGTCGAATTTCAACATTTCTTATATATTTGTATGAGTTTGCATCTAACTTTGTCAGATATCGTCGATTTACATTCATTGAAGCCCATTGAAGTCGATTCTCACTTTGTGTTTATTGAAAATTTTCAAAGTGTATCTTCCTCATTTGAAGTCGAATTTCAACATTTCTCATATATTTGAATGAGTTTGCATCTAACTTTGTCAGATATCGTCGATTTACATTCATTGAAGCCCATTGAAGTCGATTCTCACTTTGTGTTGATTGAAAATTTTCAAAGCCTATCTTCCTCATTTGAAGACGAATTTCAACATTTCTTATATATTTGAATGAGTTTGCATCTAACTTTGTCAGATATCGTCGATTTACATTCATAGAAGCCCATTGAAGTCGATTCTCACTTTGTGTTGATTGAAAATTTTCAAAGTGTATCTTCCTCATTTGAAGTCGAATTTCAACATTTCTCATATATTTGAATGAGTTTGCATCTAACTTTGTCAGATATCGTCGATTTACATTCATTGAAGCCCATTGAAGTCGATTCTCACTTTGTGTTGATTGAAAATTTTCAAAGCCTATCTTCCTCATTTGAAGACGAATTTCAACATTTCTTATATATTTGAATGAGTTTGCATCTAACTTTGTCAGATATCGTCGATTTACATTCATTGAAGCCCATTGAAGTCGATTCACACTTTGTGTTGATTGAAAATTTTCAAAGTGTATCTTCCTCATTTGAAGTCGAATTTCAACATTTCTCATATATTTGAATGAGTTTGCATCTAACTTTGTCAGATATCGTCGATTTACATTCATTGAAGCCCATTGAAGTCGATTCTCACTTTGTGTTGATTGAAAATTTTCAAAGTCTATCTTCCTCATTTGAAGTCGAATTTCAACATTTCTTATATATTTGCATGAGTTTGCATCCAATTTTGTCAGATATCGTCGATTTACATTCATTGAAGCCCATTGAAGTCGATTCTCACTTTGTGTTTATTGAAAATTTTCAAAGTGTATCTTCCTCATTTGAAGTCGAATTTCAACATTTCTCATATATTTGAATGAGTTTGCATCTAACTTTTTCAGATATCGTCGATTTACATTCATTGAAGCCCATTGAAGTCGATTCTCACTTTGTGTTGATTGAAAATTTTCAAAGTCTATCTTCCTCATTTGAAGTCGAATTTCAACATTTCTCATATATTTGAATGAGTTTGCATCTAACTTTGTCAGATATCGTCGATTTACATTCATTGAAGCCCATTGAAGTCGATTCTCACTTTGTGTTGATTGAAAATTTTCAAAGTGTATCTTCCTCATTTGAAGTCGAATTTCAACATTTCTCATATATTTGAATGAGTTTGCATCTAACTTTGTCAGATATCGTCGATTTACATTCATTGAAGCCCTTTGAAGTCGATTCTCACTTTGTGTTGATTGAAAATTTTCAAAGTGTATCTTCCTCATTTGAAGTCGAATTTCAACATTTCTCATATATTTGAATGAGTTTGCATCCAACTTTGTCAGATATCTTCGTTTTACATTCATTGAAGCCCATTGAAGTCGATTCTCACTTTGTGTTGATTGAAAATTTTCAAAGTCTATCTTCCTCATTTGAAGTCGAATTTCAACATTCCTCATATATTTGAATGAGTTTGCATCTAACTTTGTAAGATATCGTCGATTTACATTCATTGAAGCCCATTGAAGTCGATTCTCACTTTGTGTTGATTGAAAATTTTCAAAGTCTATCTTCCTCATTTGAAGTCGAATTTCAACATTTCTTATATATTTGAATGAGTTTGCATCTAACTTTGTCAGATATCGTCGATTTACATTCATTGAAGCCCATTGAAGTCGATTCTCACTTTGTGTTGATTGAAAATTTTCAAAGTGTATCTTCCTCATTTGAAGTCGAATTTCAACATTTCTCATATATATGAATGAGTTTGCATCTAACTTTGTCAGATATTGTCGATTTACATTCATTGAAGCCCATTGAAGTCGATTCTCACTTTGTGTTGATTGAAAATTTTCAAAGTGTATCTTCCTCATTTGAAGTCGAATTTCAACATTTCTCATATATTTGAATGAGTTTGCATCTAACTTTGTCAGATATCGTCGATTTACATTCATTGAAGCCCATTGAAGTCGATTCTCACTTTGTGTTGATTGAAAATTTTCAAAGTCTATCTTCCTCATTTGAAGTCGAATTTCAACATTTCTCATATATTTGAATGAGTTTGCATCTAACTTTGTCAGATATCGTCGATTTACATTCATTGAAGCCCATTGAAGTCGATTCTCACTTTGTGTTGATTGAAAATTTTCAAAGTCTATCTTCCTCATTTGAAGTCGAATTTCAACATTTCTTATATATTTGAATGAGTTTGCATCTAACTTTGTCAGATATCGTCGATTTACATTCATTGAAGCCCATTGAAGTCGATTCTCACTTTGTGTTGATTGAAAATTTTCAAAGTGTATCTTCCTCATTTGAAGTCGAATTTCAACATTTCTCATATATTTGAATGAGTTTGCATCTAACTTTGTCAGATATTGTCGATTTACATTCATTGAAGCCCATTGAAGTCGATTCTCACTTTGTGTTGATTGAAAATTTTCAAAGTCTATCTTCCTCATTTGAAGTCGAATTTCAACATTCCTCATATATTTGAATGAGTTTGCATCTAACTTTGTAAGATATCGTCGATTTACATTCATTGAAGCCCATTGAAGTCGATTCTCACTTTGTGTTGATTGAAAATTTTCGAAGTCTATCTTCCTCATTTGAAGTCGAATTTCAACATTCCTCATATATTTGAATGAGTTTGCATCTAACTTTGTAAGATATCGTCGATTTACATTCATTGAAGCCCATTGAAGTCAATTCTCACTTTGTGTTGATTGAAAATTTTCAAAGTCTATCTTCCTCATTTGAAGTCGAGTTTCAACATTCCTCATATATTTGAATGAGTTTGCATCTAACTTTGTAAGATATCGTCGATTTACATTCATTGACCATTGAAGTCGATTCTCACTTTGTGTTGATTGAAAATTTTCAAAGTCTATCTTCCTCATTTGAAGTCGAATTTCAACATTTCTTATATATTTGAATGAGTTTGCATCTAACTTTGTCAGATATCGTCGATTTACATTCATTGAAGCCCATTGAAGTCGATTCTCACTTTGTGTTGATTGAAAATTTTCAAAGTGTATCTTCCTCATTTGAAGTCGAATTTCAACATTTCTCATATATTTGAATGAGTTTGCATCTAACTTTGTCAGATATTGTCGATTTACATTCATTGAAGCCCATTGAAGTCGATTCTCACTTTGTGTTGATTGAAAATTTTCAAAGTGTATCTTCCTCATTTGAAGTCGAATTTCAACATTTCTCATATATTTGAATGAGTTTGCATCTAACTTTGTCAGATATCGTCGATTTACATTCATTGAAGCCCATTGAAGTCGATTCTCACTTTGTGTTGATTGAAAATTTTCAAAGTCTATCTTCCTCATTTGAAGTCGAATTTAAACATTTCTCATATATTTGAATGAGTTTGCATCTAACTTTGTCAGATATCGTCGATTTACATTCATTGAAGCCCATTGAAGTCGATTCTCACTTTGTGTTGATTGAAAATTTTCAAAGTGTATCTTCCTCATTTGAAGTCGAATTTCAACATTTCTCATATATTTGAATGAGTTTGCATCTAACTTTGTCAGATATCGTCGATTTACATTCATTGAAGCCCATTGAAGTCGATTCTCACTTTGTGTTGATTGAAAATTTTCAAAGTCTATCTTCCTCATTTGAAGTCGAATTTCAACATTTCTTATATATTTGAATGAGTTTGCATCTAACTTTGTCAGATATCGTCGATTTACATTCATTGAAGCCCTTTGAAGTCGATTCTCACTTTGTGTTGATTGAAAATTTTCAAAGTCTATCTTCCTCATTTGAAGTCGAATTTCAACATTTCTCATATATTTGAATGAGTTTGCATCTAACTTTGTCAGATATTGTCGATTTACATTCATTGAAGCCCATTGAAGTCGATTCTCACTTTGTGTTGATTGAAAATTTTCAAAGTGTATCTTCCTCATTTGAAGTCGAATTTCAACATTTCTGTATATTTGAATGAGTTTGCATCTAACTTTGTCAGATATCGTCGATTTACATTCATTGAAGCCCATTGAAGTCGATTCTCACTTTGTGTTGATTGAAAATTTTCAAAGTGTATCTTCCTCATTTGAAGTCGAATTTCAACATTTCTCATATATTTGAATGAGTTTGCATCTAACTTTGTCAGATATTGTCGATTTACATTCATTGAAGCCCATTGAAGTCGATTCTCACTTTGTGTTGATTGAAAATTTTCAAAGTCTATCTTCCTCATTTGAAGTCGAATTTCAACATTCCTCATATATTTGAATGAGTTTGCATCTAACTTTGTAAGATATCGTCGATTTACATTCATTGAAGCCCATTGAAGTCGATTCTCACTTTGTGTTGATTGAAAATTTTCGAAGTCTATCTTCCTCATTTGAAGTCGAATTTCAACATTCCTCATATATTTGAATGAGTTTGCATCTAACTTTGTAAGATATCGTCGATTTACATTCATTGAAGCCCATTGAAGTCAATTCTCACTTTGTGTTGATTGAAAATTTTCAAAGTCTATCTTCCTCATTTGAAGTCGAGTTTCAACATTCCTCATATATTTGAATGAGTTTGCATCTAACTTTGTAAGATATCGTCGATTTACATTCATTGAAGCCCATTGAAGTCGATTCTCACTTTGTGTTGATTGAAAATTTTCAAAGTCTATCTTCCTCATTTGAAGTCGAATTTCAACATTTCTTATATATTTGAATGAGTTTGCATCTAACTTTGTCAGATATCGTCGATTTACATTCATTGAAGCCCATTGAAGTCGATTCTCACTTTGTGTTGATTGAAAATTTTCAAAGTGTATCTTCCTCATTTGAAGTCGAATTTCAACATTTCTCATATATTTGAATGAGTTTGCATCTAACTTTGTCAGATATTGTCGATTTACATTCATTGAAGCCCATTGAAGTCGATTCTCACTTTGTGTTGATTGAAAATTTTCAAAGTGTATCTTCCTCATTTGAAGTCGAATTTCAACATTTCTCATATATTTGAATGAGTTTGCATCTAACTTTGTCAGATATCGTCGATTTACATTCATTGAAGCCCATTGAAGTCGATTCTCACTTTGTGTTGATTGAAAATTTTCAAAGTCTATCTTCCTCATTTGAAGTCGAATTTCAACATTTCTTATATATTTGAATGAGTTTGCATCTAACTTTGTCAGATATCGTCGATTTACATTCATTGAAGCCCATTGAAGTCGATTCTCACTTTGTGTTGATTGAAAATTTTCAAAGTGTATCTTCCTCATTTGAAGTCGAATTTCAACATTTCTCATATATTTGAATGAGTTTGCATCTAACTTTGTCAGATATCGTCGATTTACATTCATTGAAGCCCATTGAAGTCGATTCTCACTTTGTGTTGATTGAAAATTTTCAAAGTCTATCTTCCTCATTTGAAGTCGAATTTCAACATTTCTTATATATTTGAATGAGTTTGCATCTAAGTTCGTCAGATATCGTCGATTTACATTCATTGAAGCCCATTGAAGTCGATTCTCACTTTGTGTTGATTGAAAATTTTCAAAGTCTATCTTCCTCATTTGAAGTCGAATTTCAACATTTCTTATATATTTGAATGAGTTTGCATCCAACTTTGTCAGATATCGTCGATTTACATTCATTGAAGCCCATTGAAGTCGATTCTCACTTTGTGTTGATTGAAAATTTTCAAAGTCTATCTTCCTCATTTGAAGTCGAATTTCAACATTCCTCATATATTTGAATGAGTTTGCATCTAACTTTGTCAGATATCGTCGATTTACATTCATTGAAGCCCATTGAAGTCGATTCTCACTTTGTGTTGATTGAAAATTTTCAAAGTCTATCTTCCTCATTTGAAGTCGAATTTCAACATTTCTTATATATTTGAATGAGTTTGCATCTAACTTTGTCAGATATCGTCGATTTACATTCATTGAAGCCCATTGAAGTCGATTCTCACTTTGTGTTGATTGAAAATTTTCAAAGTGTATCTTCCTCGTTTGAAGTCGAATTTCAACATTTCTCATATATTTGAATGAGTTTGCATCTAACTTTGTCAGATATTGTCGATTTACATTCATTGAAGCCCATTGAAGTCGATTCTCACTTTGTGTTGATTGAAAATTTTCAAAGTGTATCTTCCTCATTTGAAGTCGAATTTCAACATTTCTCATATATTTGAATGAGTTTGCATCTAACTTTGTCAGATATCGTCGATTTACATTCATTGAAGCCCATTGAAGTCGATTCTCACTTTGTGTTGATTGAAAATTTTCAAAGTGTATCTTCCTCATTTGAAGTCGAATTTCAACATTTCTCATATATTTGAATGAGTTTGCATCTAACTTTGTCAGATATTGTCGATTTACATTCATTGAAGCCCATTGAAGTCGATTCTCACTTTGTGTTGATTGAAAATTTTCAAAGAGTATCTTCCTCATTTGAAGTCGAATTTCAACATTTCTCATATATTTGAATGAGTTTGCATCTAACTTTGTCAGATATCGTCGATTTACATTCATTGAAGCCCATTGAAGTCGATTCTCACTTTGTGTTGATTGAAAATTTTCAAAGTGTATCTTCCTCATTTGAAGTCGAATTTCAACATTTCTCATATATTTGAATGAGTTTGCATCTAACTTTGTCAGATATCGTCGATTTACATTCATTGAAGCCCATTGAAGTCGATTCTCACTTTGTGTTGATTGAAAATTTTCAGTCTATCTTCCTCATTTGTAGTCGAATTTCAACATTTCTCATATATTTGAATGAGTTTGCATCTAACTTTGTCAGATATCGTCGATTTACATTCATTGAAGCCCATTGAAGTCGATTCTCACTTTGTGTTGATTGAAAATTTTCAAAGTCTATCTTCCTCATTTGAAGTCGAATTTCAACATTTCTTATATATTTGAATGAGTTTGCATCTAACTTTGTCAGATATCGTCGATTTACATTCATTGAAGCCCATTGAAGTCGATTCTCACTTTGTGTTGATTGAAAATTTTCAAAGTGTATCTTCCTCATTTGAAGTCGAATTTCAACATTTCTCATATATTTGAATGAGTTTGCATCTAACTTTGTCAGATATTGTCGATTTACATTCATTGAAGCCCATTGAAGTCGATTCTCACTTTGTGTTGATTGAAAATTTTCAAAGTGTATCTTCCTCATTTGAAGTCGAATTTCAACATTTCTCATATATTTGAATGAGTTTGCATCTAAGTTCGTCAGATATCGTCGATTTACATTCATTGAAGCCCATTGAAGTCGATTCTCACTTTGTGTTGATTGAAAATTTTCAAAGTCTATCTTCCTCATTTGAAGTCGAATTTCAACATTTCTTATATATTTGAATGAGTTTGCATCCAACTTTGTCAGATATCGTCGATTTACATTCATTGAAGCCCATTGAAGTCGATTCTCACTTTGTGTTGATTGAAAATTTTCAAAGTCTATCTTCCTCATTTGAAGTCGAATTTCAACATTCCTCATATATTTGAATGAGTTTGCATCTAACTTTGTCAGATATCGTCGATTTACATTCATTGAAGCCCATTGAAGTCGATTCTCACTTTGTGTTGATTGAAAATTTTCAAAGTCTATCTTCCTCATTTGAAGTCGAATTTCAACATTTCTTATATATTTGAATGAGTTTGCATCTAACTTTGTCAGATATCGTCGATTTACATTCATTGAAGCCCATTGAAGTCGATTCTCACTTTGTGTTGATTGAAAATTTTCAAAGTGTATCTTCCTCGTTTGAAGTCGAATTTCAACATTTCTCATATATTTGAATGAGTTTGCATCTAACTTTGTCAGATATTGTCGATTTACATTCATTGAAGCCCATTGAAGTCGATTCTCACTTTGTGTTGATTGAAAATTTTCAAAGTGTATCTTCCTCATTTGAAGTCGAATTTCAACATTTCTCATATATTTGAATGAGTTTGCATCTAACTTTGTCAGATATCGTCGATTTACATTCATTGAAGCCCATTGAAGTCGATTCTCACTTTGTGTTGATTGAAAATTTTCAAAGTCTATCTTCCTCATTTGAAGTCGAATTTCAACATTTCTTATATATTTGAATGAGTTTGCATCTAACTTTGTCAGATATCGTCGATTTACATTCATTGAAGCCCATTGAAGTCGATTCTCACTTTGTGTTGATTGAAAATTTTCAAAGTGTATCTTCCTCATTTGAAGTCGAATTTCAACATTTCTCATATATTTGAATGAGTTTGCATCTAACTTTGTCAGATATTGTCGATTTACATTCATTGAAGCCCATTGAAGTCTATTCTCACTTTGTGTTGATTGAAAATTTTCAAAGTGTATCTTCCTCATTTGAAGTCGAATTTCAACATTTCTCATATATTTGAATGAGTTTGCATCTAACTTTGTCAGATATCGTCGATTTACATTCATTGAAGCCCATTGAAGTCGATTCTCACTTTGTGTTGATTGAAAATTTTCAGTCTATCTTCCTCATTTGAAGTCGAATTTCAACATTTCTTATATATTTGAATGAGTTTGCATCCAATTTTGTCAGATATCGTCGATTTACATTCATTGAAGCCCATTGAAGTCGATTCTCACTTTGTGTTGATTGAAAATTTTCAAAGTGTATCTTCCTCATTTGAAGTCGAATTTCAACATTTCTCATATATTTGAATGAGTTTGCATCTAACTTTTTCAGATATCGTCGATTTACATTCATTGAAGCCCATTGAAGTCGATTCTCACTTTGTGTTGATTGAAAATTTTCAAAGTCTATCTTCCTCATTTGAAGTCGAATTTCAACATTTCTTATATATTTGAATGAGTTTGCATCCAACTTTCTCAGATATCGTCGATTTACATTCATTGAAGCCCATTGAAGTCGATTCTCACTTTGTGTTGATTGAAAATTTTCAAAGTCTATCTTCCTCATTTGAAGTCGAATTTCAACATTCCTCATATATTTGAATGAGTTTGCATCTAACTTTGTCAGATATCGTCGATTTACATTCATTGAAGCCCATTGAAGTCGATTCTCACTTTGTGTTGATTGAAAATTTTCAAAGTCTATCTTCCTCATTTGAAGTCGAATTTCAACATTTCTTATATATTTGAATGAGTTTGCATCTAACTTTGTCAGATATCGTCGATTTACATTCATTGAAGCCCATTGAAGTCGATTCTCACTTTGTGTTGATTGAAAATTTTCAAAGTGTATCTTCCTCATTTGAAGTCGAATTTCAACATTTCTCATATATTTGAATGAGTTTGCATCTAACTTTGTCAGATATTGTCGATTTACATTCATTGAAGCCCATTGAAGTCGATTCTCACTTTGTGTTGATTGAAAATTTTCAAAGTGTATCTTCCTCATTTGAAGTCGAATTTCAACATTTCTCATATATTTGAATGAGTTTGCATCTAACTTTGTCAGATATCGTCGATTTACATTCATTGAAGCCCATTGAAGTCGATTCTCACTTTGTGTTGATTGAAAATTTTCAAAGTCTATCTTCCTCATTTGAAGTCGAATTTCAACATTTCTTATATATTTGAATGAGTTTGCATCTAACTTTGTCAGATATCGTCGATTTACATTCATTGAAGCCCATTGAAGTCGATTCTCACTTTGTGTTGATTGAAAATTTTCAAAGTGTATCTTCCTCATTTGAAGTCGAATTTCAACATTTCTCATATATTTGAATGAGTTTGCATCTAACTTTGTCAGATATTGTCGATTTACATTCATTGAAGCCCATTGGAGTCGATTCTCACTTTGTGTTGATTGAAAATTTTCAAAGTGTATCTTCCTCATTTGAAGTCGAATTTCAACATTTCTCATATATTTGAATGAGTTTGCATCTAACTTTGTCAGATATCGTCGATTTACATTCATTGAAGCCCATTGAAGTCGATTCTCACTTTGTGTTGATTGAAAATTTTCAGTCTATCTTCCTCATTTGAAGTCGAATTTCAACATTTCTTATATATTTGAATGAGTTTGCATCCAATTTTGTCAGATATCGTCGATTTACATTCATTGAAGCCCATTGAAGTCGATTCTCACTTTGTGTTGATTGAAAATTTTCAAAGTGTATCTTCCTCATTTGAAGTCGAATTTCAACATTTCTCATATATTTGAATGAGTTTGCATCTAACTTTTTCAGATATCGTCGATTTACATTCATTGAAGCCCATTGAAGTCGATTCTCACTTTGTGTTGATTGAAAATTTTCAAAGTCTATCTTCCTCATTTGAAGTCGAATTTCAACATTTCTCATATATTTGAATGAGTTTGCATCTAACTTTGTCAGATATCGTCGATTTACATTCATTGAAGCCCATTGAAGTCGATTCTCACTTTGTGTTGATTGAAAATTTTCAAAGTCTATCTTCCTCATTTGAAGTCGAATTTCAACATTTCTCATATATTTGAATGAGTTTGCATCCAACTTTGTCAGATATCGTCGATTTACTTTCATTGAAGCCCATTGAAGTCGATTCTCACTTTGTGTTGATTGAAAATTTTCAAAGTCTATCTTCCTCATTTGGAGTCGAATTTCAACATTTCTCATATATTTGAATGAGTTTGCATCTAACTTTGTCAGATATCGTCGATTTACATTCATTGAAGCCCATTGAAGTCGATTCTCACTTTGTGTTGATTGAAAATTTTCAAAGTCTATCTTTCTCATTTGAAGTCGAATTTCAACATTTCTTATATATTTGAATGAGTTTGCATCCAACTTTGTCAGATATCGTCGATTTACATTCATTGAAGCCCATTGAAGTCGATTCTCACTTTGTGTTGATTGAAAATTTTCAAAGTCTATCTTCCTCATTTGAAGTCGAATTTCAACATTTCTCATATATTTGAATGAGTTTGCATCTAACTTTGTCAGATATCGTCGATTTACATTCATTGAAGCCCATTGAAGTCGATTCTCACTTTGTGTTGATTGAAAATTTTCAAAGTCTATCTTCCTCATTTGAAGTCGAATTTCAACATTTCTTATATATTTGAATGAGTTTGCATCCAACTTTGTCAGATATCGTCGATTTACATTCATTGAAGCCCATTGAAGTCGATTCTCACTTTGTGTTGATTGAAAATTTTCAAAGTGTATCTTCCTCATTTGAAGTCGAATTTCAATATTTCTCATATATTTGAATGAGTTTGCATCTAACTTTGTCAGATATCGTCGATTTACATTCATTGAACCTCATTGAAGTCGATTCTCACTTTGTGTTGATTGAAAATTTTCAAAGTCTATCTTCCTCATTTGAAGTCGAATTTCAACATTTCTTATATATTTGAATGAGTTTGCATCCAACTTTGTCAGATATCGTCGATTTACATTCATTAAGGCCATTGAAGTCGATTTTCACTTTGTGTTGATTGAAAATTTTCAAAGTCTATCTTCCTCATTTGAAGTCGAATTTCAACATTTCTCATATATTTGAATGAGTTTGCATCCAACTTTGTCAGATATCGTCGATTTACTTTCATTGAAGCCCATTGAAGTCGATTCTCACTTTGTGTTGATTGAAAATTTTCAAAGTCTATCTTCCTCATTTGGAGTCGAATTTCAACATTTCTCATATATTTGAATGAGTTTGCATCTAACTTTGTCAGATATCGTCGATTTACATTCATTGAAGCCCATTGAAGTCGATTCTCACTTTGTGTTGATTGAAAATTTTCAAAGTCTATCTTTCTCATTTGAAGTCGAATTTCAACATTTCTTATATATTTGAATGAGTTTGCATCCAACTTTGTCAGATATCGTCGATTTACATTCATTGAAGCCCATTGAAGTCGATTCTCACTTTGTGTTGATTGAAAATTTTCAAAGTCTATCTTCCTCATTTGAAGTCGAATTTCAACATTTCTCATATATTTGAATGAGTTTGCATCTAACTTTGTCAGATATCGTCGATTTACATTCATTGAAGCCCATTGAAGTCGATTCTCACTTTGTGTTGATTGAAAATTTTCAAAGTCTATCTTCCTCATTTGGAGTCGAATTTCAACATTTCTCATATATTTGAATGAGTTTGCATCTAACTTTGTCAGATATCGTCGATTTACATTCATTGAAGCCCATTGAAGTCGATTCTCACTTTGTGTTGATTGAAAATTTTCAAAGTCTATCTTTCTCATTTGAAGTCGAATTTCAACATTTCTCATATATTTGAATGAGTTTGCATCCAACTTTGTCAGATATCGTCGATTTACATTCATTGAAGCCCATTGAAGTCGATTCTCACTTTGTGTTGATTGAAAGTTTTCAAAGTCTATCTTCCTCATTTGAAGTCGAATTTCAACATTTCTCATATATTTGAAGGAGTTTGCATCTAACTTTGTCAGATATCGTCGATTTACATTCATTGAAGCCCATTGAAGTCGATTCTCACTTTGTGTTGATTGAAAATTTTCAAAGTCTATCTTCCTCATTTGAAGTCGAATTTCAACATTTCTTATATATTTGAATGAGTTTGCATCCAACTTTGTCAGATATCGTCGATTTACATTCATTAAGGCCATTGAAGTCGATTTTCACTTTGTGTTGATTGAAAATTTTCAAAGTCTATCTTCCTCATTTGAAGTCGAATTTCAACATTTCTCATATATTTGAATGAGTTTGCATCCAACTTTGTCAGATATCGTCGATTTACTTTCATTGAAGCCCATTGAAGTCGATTCTCACTTTGTGTTGATTGAAAATTTTCAAAGTCTATCTTCCTCATTTGGAGTCGAATTTCAACATTTCTCATATATTTGAATGAGTTTGCATCTAACTTTGTCAGATATCGTCGATTTACATTCATTGAAGCCCATTGAAGTCGATTCTCACTTTGTGTTGATTGAAAATTTTCAAAGTCTATCTTTCTCATTTGAAGTCGAATTTCAACATTTCTTATATATTTGAATGAGTTTGCATCCAACTTTGTCAGATATCGTCGATTTACATTCATTGAAGCCCATTGAAGTCGATTCTCACTTTGTGTTGATTGAAAATTTTCAAAGTCTATCTTCCTCATTTGAAGTCGAATTTCAACATTTCTCATATATTTGAATGAGTTTGCATCTAACTTTGTCAGATATCGTCGATTTACATTCATTGAAGCCCATTGAAGTCGATTCTCACTTTGTGTTGATTGAAAATTTTCAAAGTCTATCTTCCTCATTTGAAGTCGAATTTCAACATTTCTTATATATTTGAATGAGTTTGCATCCAACTTTGTCAGATATCGTCGATTTACATTCATTGAAGCCCATTGAAGTCGATTCTCACTTTGTGTTGATTGAAAATTTTCAAAGTGTATCTTCCTCATTTGAAGTCGAATTTCAATATTTCTCATATATTTGAATGAGTTTGCATCTAACTTTGTCAGATATCGTCGATTTACATTCATTGAAGCTCATTGAAGTCGATTCTCACTTTGTGTTGATTGAAAGTTTTCAAAGTCTATCTTCCTCATTTGAAGTCGAATTTCAACATTTCTCATATATTTGAAGGAGTTTGCATCTAACTTTGTCAGATATCGTCGATTTACATTCATTGAAGCCCATTGAAGTCGATTCTCACTTTGTGTTGATTGAAAATTTTCAAAGTCTATCTTCCTCATTTGAAGTCGAATTTCAACATTTCTTATATATTTGAATGAGTTTGCATCCAACTTTGTCAGATATCGTCGATTTACATTCATTAAGGCCATTGAAGTCGATTTTCACTTTGTGTTGATTGAAAATTTTCAAAGTCTATCTTCCTCATTTGAAGTCGAATTTCAACATTTCTCATATATTTGAATGAGTTTGCATCTAACTTTTTCAGATATCGTCGATTTACATTCATTGAAGCCCATTGAAGTCGATTCTCACTTTGTGTTGATTGAAAATTTTCAAAGTCTATCTTCCTCATTTTAAGTCGAATTTCAACATTTCTCATATATTTGAAAGAGTTTGCATCTAACTTTGTCAGATATCGTCGATTTACATTCATTGAAGCCCATTGAAGTCGATTCTCACTTTGTGTTGATTGAAAATTTTCAAAGTCTATCTTCCTCATTTGAAGTAGAATTTCAACATTTCTCATATATTTGAATGAGTTTGCATCCAACTTTGTCAGATATCGTCGATTTACTTTCATTGAAGCCCATTGAAGTCGATTCTCACTTTGTGTTGATTGAAAATTTTCAAAGTCTATCTTCCTCATTTGGAGTCGAATTTCAACATTTCTCATATATTTGAATGAGTTTGCATCCAACTTTGTCAGATATCGTCGATTTACATTCATTGAAGCCCATTGAAGTCGATTCTCACTTTGTGTTGATTAAAAATTTTCAAAGTGTATCTTCCTCATTTGAAGTCGAATTTCAACATTTCTCTTATATTTGAAGGAATTTGCATCTAACTTTGTCAGATATCGTCGATTTACATTCATTGAAGCTCATTGAAGTCGATTCTCACTTTGTGTTGATTGAAAATTTTCAAAGTCTATCTTCCTCATTTGAAGTCGAATTTCAACATTTCTTATATATTTGAATGAGTTTGCATCCAACTTTGTCAGATATCGTCGATTTACATTCATTAAGGCCATTGAAGTCGATTTTCACTTTGTGTTGATTGAAAATTTTCAAAGTCTATCTTCCTCATTTGAAGTCGAATTTCAACATTTCTCATATATTTGAATGAGTTTGCATCTAACTTTTTCAGATATCGTCGATTTACATTCATTGAAGCTCATTGAAGTCGATTCTCACTTTGTGTTGATTGAAAATTTTCAAAGTCTATCTTCCTCATTTGAAGTCGAATTTCAACATTTCTCATATATTTGAATGAGTTTGCATCTAACTTTGTCAGATATCGTCGATTTACATTCATTGAAGCCCATTGAAGTCGATTCTCACTTTGTGTTGATTGAAAATTTTCAAAGTTATCTTCCTCATTTGAAGTCGAATTTCAACATTTCTCATATATTTGAATGAGTTTGCATCTAACTTTTTCAGATATCGTCGATTTACATTCATTGAAGCTCATTGAAGTCGATTCTCACTTTGTGTTGATTGAAAATTTTCAAAGTCTATCTTCCTCATTTGAAGTCGAATTTCAACATTTCTTATATATTTGAATGAGTTTGCATCCAACTTTGTCAGATATCGTCGATTTACATTCATTGAAGCCCATTGAAGTCGATTCTCACTTTGTGTTGATTGAAAATTTTCAAAGTGTATCTTCCTCATTTGAAGTCGAATTTCAATATTTCTCATATATTTGAATGAGTTTGCATCTAACTTTGTCAGATTTCGTCGATTTACATTCATTGAACCTCATTGAAGTCGATTCTCACTTTGTGTTGATTGAAAGTTTTCAAAGTCTATCTTCCTCATTTGAAGTCGAATTTCAACATTTCTCATATATTTGAAGGAGTTTGCATCTAACTTTGTCAGATATCGTCGATTTACATTCATTGAAGCCCATTGAAGTCGATTCTCACTTTGTGTTGATTGAAAATTTTCAAAGTCTATCTTCCTCATTTGAAGTCGAATTTCAACATTTCTTATATATTTGAATGAGTTTGCATCCAACTTTGTCAGATATCGTCGATTTACATTCATTAAGGCCATTGAAGTCGATTTTCACTTTGTGTTGATTGAAAATTTTCAAAGTCTATCTTCCTCATTTGAAGTCGAATTTCAACATTTCTCATATATTTGAATGAGTTTGCATCCAACTTTGTCAGATATCGTCGATTTACTTTCATTGAAGCCCATTGAAGTCGATTCTCACTTTGTGTTGATTGAAAATTTTCAAAGTCTATCTTCCTCATTTGGAGTCGAATTTCAACATTTCTCATATATTTGAATGAGTTTGCATCTAACTTTGTCAGATATCGTCGATTTACATTCATTGAAGCCCATTGAAGTCGATTCTCACTTTGTGTTGATTGAAAATTTTCAAAGTCTATCTTTCTCATTTGAAGTCGAATTTCAACATTTCTTATATATTTGAATGAGTTTGCATCCAACTTTGTCAGATATCGTCGATTTACATTCATTGAAGCCCATTGAAGTCGATTCTCACTTTGTGTTGATTGAAAATTTTCAAAGTCTATCTTCCTCATTTGAAGTCGAATTTCAACATTTCTCATATATTTGAATGAGTTTGCATCTAACTTTGTCAGATATCGTCGATTTACATTCATTGAAGCCCATTGAAGTCGATTCTCACTTTGTGTTGATTGAAAATTTTCAAAGTCTATCTTCCTCATTTGAAGTCGAATTTCAACATTTCTTATATATTTGAATGAGTTTGCATCCAACTTTGTCAGATATCGTCGATTTACATTCATTGAAGCCCATTGAAGTCGATTCTCACTTTGTGTTGATTGAAAATTTTCAAAGTGTATCTTCCTCATTTGAAGTCGAATTTCAATATTTCTCATATATTTGAATGAGTTTGCATCTAACTTTGTCAGATATCGTCGATTTACATTCATTGAAGCTCATTGAAGTCGATTCTCACTTTGTGTTGATTGAAAGTTTTCAAAGTCTATCTTCCTCATTTGAAGTCGAATTTCAACATTTCTCATATATTTGAAGGAGTTTGCATCTAACTTTGTCAGATATCGTCGATTTACATTCATTGAAGCCCATTGAAGTCGATTCTCACTTTGTGTTGATTGAAAATTTTCAAAGTCTATCTTCCTCATTTGAAGTCGAATTTCAACATTTCTTATATATTTGAATGAGTTTGCATCCAACTTTGTCAGATATCGTCGATTTACATTCATTAAGGCCATTGAAGTCGATTTTCACTTTGTGTTGATTGAAAATTTTCAAAGTCTATCTTCCTCATTTGAAGTCGAATTTCAACATTTCTCATATATTTGAATGAGTTTGCATCTAACTTTTTCAGATATCGTCGATTTACATTCATTGAAGCCCATTGAAGTCGATTCTCACTTTGTGTTGATTGAAAATTTTCAAAGTCTATCTTCCTCATTTCAAGTCGAATTTCAACATTTCTCATATATTTGAAAGAGTTTGCATCTAACTTTGTCAGATATCGTCGATTTACATTCATTGAAGCCCATTGAAGTCGATTCTCACTTTGTGTTGATTGAAAATTTTCAAAGTCTATCTTCCTCATTTGAAGTCGAATTTCAACATTTCTCATATATTTGAATGAGTTTGCATCCAACTTTGTCAGATATCGTCGATTTACTTTCATTGAAGCCCATTGAAGTCGATTCTCACTTTGTGTTGATTGAAAATTTTCAAAGTCTATCTTCCTCATTTGGAGTCGAATTTCAACATTTCTCATATATTTGAATGAGTTTGCATCCAACTTTGTCAGATATCGTCGATTTACATTCATTGAAGCCCATTGAAGTCGATTCTCACTTTGTGTTGATTAAAAATTTTCAAAGTGTATCTTCCTCATTTGAAGTCGAATTTCAACATTTCTCTTATATTTGAAGGAATTTGCATCTAACTTTGTCAGATATCGTCGATTTACATTCATTGAAGCTCATTGAAGTCGATTCTCACTTTGTGTTGATTGAAAATTTTCAAAGTCTATCTTCCTCATTTGAAGTCGAATTTCAACATTTCTCATATATTTGAATGAGTTTGCATCCAACTTTGTCAGATATCGTCGATTTACTTTCATTGAAGCCCATTGAAGTCGATTCTCACTTTGTGTTGATTGAAAATTTCCAAAGTCTATCTTCCTCATTTGGAGTCGAATTTCAACATTTCTCATATATTTGAAGGAGTTTGCATCTAACTTTGTCAGATATCGTCGATTTACATTCATTGAAGCCCATTGAAGTCGATTCTCACTTTGTGTTGATTGAAAATTTTCAAAGTCTATCTTCCTCATTTGGAGTCGAATTTCAACATTTCTCATATATTTGAATGAGTTTGCATCCAACTTTGTCAGATATCGTCGATTTACATTCATTGAAGCCCATTGAAGTCGATTCTCACTTTGTGTTGATTGAAAATTTTCAAAGTTATCTTCCTCATTTGAAGTCGAATTTCAACATTTCTCATATATTTGAATGAGTTTGCATCTAACTTTTTCAGATATCGTCGATTTACATTCATTGAAGCTCATTGAAGTCGATTCTCACTTTGTGTTGATTGAAAATTTTCAAAGTCTATCTTCCTCATTTGAAGTCGAATTTCAACATTTCTCATATATTTGAATGAGTTTGCATCCAACTTTGTCAGATATCGTCGATTTACTTTCATTGAAGCCCATTGAAGTCGATTCTCACTTTGTGTTGATTGAAAATTTCCAAAGTCTATCTTCCTCATTTGGAGTCGAATTTCAACATTTCTCATATATTTGAAGGAGTTTGCATCTAACTTTGTCAGATATCGTCGATTTACATTCATTGAAGCCCATTGAAGTCGATTCTCACTTTGTGTTGATTGAAAATTTTCAAAGTCTATCTTCCTCATTTGAAGTCGAATTTCAACATTTCTCATATATTTGAATGAGTTTGCATCTAACTTTGTCAGATATCGTCGATTTACATTCATTGAAGCCGATTGAAGTCGATTCTCACTTTGTGTTGATTGAAAATTTTCAAAGTCTATCTTCCTCATTTGAAGTCGAATTTCAACATTTCTTATATATTTGAATGAGTTTGCATCCAACTTTGTCAGATATCGTCGATTTACATTCATTGAAGCCCATTGAAGTCGATTCTCACTTTGTGTTGATTGAAAATTTTCAAAGTGTATCTTCCTCATTTGAAGTCGAATTTCAATATTTCTCATATATTTGAATGAGTTTGCATCTAACTTTGTCAGATATCGTCGATTTACATTCATTGAAGCCCATTGAAGTCGATTCTCACTTTGTGTTGATTGAAAATTTTCAAAGTCTATCTTCCTCATTTGAAGTCGAATTTCAACATTTCTCATATATTTGAAGGAGTTTGCATCTAACTTTGTCAGATATCGTCGATTTACATTCATTGAAGCCCATTGAAGTCGATTCTCACTTTGTGTTGATTGAAAATTTTCAAAGTATATCTTCCTCATTTGAAGTCGAATTTCAACATTTCTTATATATTTGAATGAGTTTGCATCCAACTTTGTCAGATATCGTCGATTTACATTCATTAAGGCCATTGAAGTCGATTTTCACTTTGTGTTGATTGAAAATTTTCAAAATCTATCTTCCTCATTTGAAGTCGAATTTCAACATTTCTTATATATTTGAATGAGTTTGCATCCAACTTTGTCAGATATCGTCGATTTACATTCATTAAGGCCATTGAAGTCGATTTTCACTTTGTGTTGATTGAAAATTTTCAAAGTCTATCTTCCTCATTTGAAGTCGAATTTCAACATTTCTCATATATTTGAATGAGTTTGCATCTAACTTTTTCAGATATCGTCGATTTACATTCATTGAAGCCCATTGAAGTCGATTCTCACTTTGTGTTGATTGAAAATTTTCAAAGTCTATCTTCCTCATTTCAAGTCGAATTTCAACATTTCTCATATATTTGAAAGAGTTTGCATCTAACTTTGTCAGATATCGTCGATTTACATTCATTGAAGCCCATTGAAGTCGATTCTCACTTTGTGTTGATTGAAAATTTTCAAAGTCTATCTTCCTCATTTGAAGTCGAATTTCAACATTTCTCATATATTTGAATGAGTTTGCATCCAACTTTGTCAGATATCGTCGATTTACTTTCATTGAAGCCCATTGAAGTCGATTCTCACTTTGTGTTGATTGAAAATTTTCAAAGTCTATCTTCCTCATTTGGAGTCGAATTTCAACATTTCTCATATATTTGAATGAGTTTGCATCCAACTTTGTCAGATATCGTCGATTTACATTCATTGAAGCCCATTGAAGTCGATTCTCACTTTGTGTTGATTAAAAATTTTCAAAGTGTATCTTCCTCATTTGAAGTCGAATTTCAACATTTCTCTTATATTTGAAGGAATTTGCATCTAACTTTGTCAGATATCGTCGATTTACATTCATTGAAGCTCATTGAAGTCGATTCTCACTTTGTGTTGATTGAAAATTTTCAAAGTCTATCTTCCTCATTTGAAGTCGAATTTCAACATTTCTTATATATTTGAATGAGTTTGCATCCAACTTTGTCAGATATCGTCGATTTACATTCATTAAGGCCATTGAAGTCGATTTTCACTTTGTGTTGATTGAAAATTTTCAAAGTCTATCTTCCTCATTTGAAGTCGAATTTCAACATTTCTCATATATTTGAATGAGTTTGCATCTAACTTTTTCAGATATCGTCGATTTACATTCATTGAAGCTCATTGAAGTCGATTCTCACTTTGTGTTGATTGAAAATTTTCAAAGTCTATCTTCCTCATTTGAAGTCGAATTTCAACATTTCTCATATATTTGAATGAGTTTGCATCTAACTTTGTCAGATATCGTCGATTTACATTCATTGAAGCCCATTGAAGTCGATTCTCACTTTGTGTTGATTGAAAATTTTCAAAGTTATCTTCCTCATTTGAAGTCGAATTTCAACATTTCTCATATATTTGAATGAGTTTGCATCTAACTTTTTCAGATATCGTCGATTTACATTCATTGAAGCTCATTGAAGTCGATTCTCACTTTGTGTTGATTGAAAATTTTCAAAGTCTATCTTCCTCATTTGAAGTCGAATTTCAACATTTCTCATATATTTGAATGAGTTTGCATCCAACTTTGTCAGATATCGTCGATTTACTTTCATTGAAGCCCATTGAAGTCGATTCTCACTTTGTGTTGATTGAAAATTTCCAAAGTCTATCTTCCTCATTTGGAGTCGAATTTCAACATTTCTCATATATTTGAAGGAGTTTGCATCTAACTTTGTCAGATATCGTCGATTTACATTCATTGAAGCCCATTGAAGTCGATTCTCACTTTGTGTTGATTGAAAATTTTCAAAGTCTATCTTCCTCATTTGAAGTCGAATTTCAACATTTCTCATATATTTGAATGAGTTTGCATCTAACTTTGTCAGATATCGTCGATTTACATTCATTGAAGCCGATTGAAGTCGATTCTCACTTTGTGTTGATTGAAAATTTTCAAAGTCTATCTTCCTCATTTGAAGTCGAATTTCAACATTTCTTATATATTTGAATGAGTTTGCATCCAACTTTGTCAGATATCGTCGATTTACATTCATTGAAGCCCATTGAAGTCGATTCTCACTTTGTGTTGATTGAAAATTTTCAAAGTGTATCTTCCTCATTTGAAGTCGAATTTCAATATTTCTCATATATTTGAATGAGTTTGCATCTAACTTTGTCAGATATCGTCGATTTACATTCATTGAAGCCCATTGAAGTCGATTCTCACTTTGTGTTGATTGAAAATTTTCAAAGTCTATCTTCCTCATTTGAAGTCGAATTTCAACATTTCTCATATATTTGAAGGAGTTTGCATCTAACTTTGTCAGATATCGTCGATTTACATTCATTGAAGCCCATTGAAGTCGATTCTCACTTTGTGTTGATTGAAAATTTTCAAAGTATATCTTCCTCATTTGAAGTCGAATTTCAACATTTCTTATATATTTGAATGAGTTTGCATCCAACTTTGTCAGATATCGTCGATTTACATTCATTAAGGCCATTGAAGTCGATTTTCACTTTGTGTTGATTGAAAATTTTCAAAATCTATCTTCCTCATTTGAAGTCGAATTTCAACATTTCTCATATATTTGAATGAGTTTGCATCTAACTTTGTCAGATATCGTCGATTTACATTCATTGAAGCCCATTGAAGTCGATTCTCACTTTGTGTTGATTGAAAATTTTCAAAGTCTATCTTCCTCATTTGAAGTCGAATTTCAACATTTCTTATATATTTGAATGAGTTTGCATCCAACTTTGTCAGATATCGTCGATTTACATTCATTGAAGCCCATTGAAGTCGATTCTCACTTTGTGTTGATTGAAAATTTTCAAAGTCTTTCTTCCTCATTTGAAGTCGAATTTCAACATTTCTCATATATTTGAATGAGTTTGCATCTAACTTTGTCAGATATCGTCGATTTACATTCATTGAAGCCCATTGAAGTCGATTCTCACTTTGTGTTGATTGAAAATTTTCAAAGTGTATCTTCCTCATTTGAAGTCGAATTTCAACATTTCTCATATATTTGAAGGAGTTTGCATCTAACTTTGTCAGATATCGTCGATTTACATTCATTGAAGCCCATTGAAGTCGATTCTCACTTTGTGTCGATTGAAAATTTTCAAAGTCTATCTTCCTCATTTGAAGTCGAATTTCAACATTTCTTATATATTTGAATGAGTTTGCATCTAACTTTGTCAGATATCGTCGATTTACATTCATTAAGGCCATTGAAGTCGATTCTCACTTTGTGTTGATTGAAAATTTTCAAAGTCTATCTTCCTCATTTGAAGTCGAATTTCAACATTTCTCATATATTTGAATGAGTTTGCATCTAACTTTTTCAGATATCGTCGATTTACATTCATTGAAGCTCATTGAAGTCGATTCTCACTTTGTGTTGATTGAAAATTTTCAAAGTCTATCTTCCTCATTTGAAGTCGAATTTCAACATTTCTCATATATTTGAATGAGTTTGCATCTAACTTTGTCAGATATCGTCGATTTACATTCATTGAAGCCCATTGAAGTCGATTCTCACTTTGTGTTGATTGAAAATTTTCAAAGTCTATCTTCCTCATTTGAAGTCGAATTTCAACATTTCTTATATATTTGAATGAGTTTGCATCCAACTTTGTCAGATATCGTCGATTCACATTCATTGAAGCCCATTGAAGTCGATTCTCACTTTGTGTTGATTGAAAATTTTCAAAGTGTATCTTTCTCATTTGAAGTCGAATTTCAACATTTCTCATATATTCGAATGAGTTTGCATCTAACTTTGTCAGATATCGTCGATTTATATTCATTGAAGCAAATTGAAGTCGATTCTCACTTTGTGTTGATTGAAAATTATCAAAGTCTATCTTCCTCATTTGAAGTCGAATTTCAATATTTCTCATATATTTGAATGAGTTTGCATCTAACTTTGTCAGATATCGTCGATTTACATTCATTGAAACCCATAGAAGTCGATTCTCACTTTGTGTTGATTGAAAATTTTCAAAGTCTATCTTCCTCATTTGAAGTCGAATTTCAACATTTCTCATATATTTGAATGAGTTTGCATCTAACTTTGTCAGATATCGTCGATTTACATTCATTGAAGCCCATTGAAGTTGATTCTCACTTTGTGTTGATTGAAAATTTTCAGAGTCTATCTTCCTCATTTGAAGTCGAATTTCAACATTTCTTATATATTTGAATGAGTTTGCATCTAACTTTGTCAGATATCGTCGATTTACATTCATTGAAGCACATTGAAGTCGATTCTCACTTTGTGTTGATTGAAAATTTTCAAAGTGTATCTTCCTCATTTGAAGTCGAATTTCAACATTTCTCATATATTTGAATGAGTTTGCATCTAACTTTGTCAGATATCGTCGATTTACATTCATTGAAGCTCATTGAAGTCGATTCTCACTTTGTGTTGATTGAAAATTTTCAAAGTCTATCTTCTTCATTTGAAGTCGAATTTCAACATTTCTCATATATTTGAATGAGTTTGCATCTAACTTTGTCAGATATCGTCGATTTACATTCATTGAAGCCCATTGAAGTCGATTCTCACTTTGTGTTGATTGAAAATTTTCAAAGTCTATCTTCCTCATTTGAAGTCGAATTTCAACATTTCTTATATATTTGAATGAGTTTGCATCCAACTTTGTCAGATATCGTCGATTCACATTCATTGAAGCCCATTGAAGTCGATTCTCACTTTGTGTTGATTGAAAATTTTCAAAGTGTATCTTTCTCATTTGAAGTCGAATTTCAACATTTCTCATATATTTGAATGAGTTTGCATCTAACTTTGTCAGATATCGTCGATTTATATTCATTGAAGCAAATTGAAGTCGATTCTCACTTTGTGTTGATTGAAAATTATCAAAGTCTATCTTCCTCATTTGAAGTCGAATTTCAATATTTCTCATATATTTGAATGAGTTTGCATCTAACTTTGTCAGATATCGTCGATTTACATTCATTGAAACCCATAGAAGTCGATTCTCACTTTGTGTTGATTGAAAATTTTCAAAGTCTATCTTCCTCATTTGAAGTCGAATTTCAACATTTCTCATATATTTGAATGAGTTTGCATCTAACTTTGTCAGATATCGTCGATTTACATTCATTGAAGCCCATTGAAGTTGATTCTCACTTTGTGTTGATTGAAAATTTTCAGAGTCTATCTTCCTCATTTGAAGTCGAATTTCAACATTTCTTATATATTTGAATGAGTTTGCATCTAACTTTGTCAGATATCGTCGATTTACATTCATTGAAGCACATTGAAGTCGATTCTCACTTTGTGTTGATTGAAAATTTTCAAAGTGTATCTTCCTCATTTGAAGTCGAATTTCAACATTTCTCATATATTTGAATGAGTTTGCATCTAACTTTGTCAGATATCGTCGATTTACATTCATTGAAGCTCATTGAAGTCGATTCTCACTTTGTGTTGATTGAAAATTTTCAAAGTCTATCTTCTTCATTTGAAGTCGAATTTCAACATTTCTCATATATTTGAAGGAGTTTGCATCTAACTTTGTCAGATATCGTCGATTTACATTCATTGAAGCCCATTGAAGTCGATTCTCACTTTGTGTTGATTGAAAATTTTCAAAGTGTATCTTCCTCATTTGAAGTCGAATTTCAACATTTCTCATATATTTGAATGAGTTTGCATCTAACTTTGTCAGATATCGTCGATTTACATTCATTGAAGCCCATTGAAGTCGATTCTCACTTTGTGTTGATTGAAAATTTTCAAAGTCTATCTACCGCATTTGAAGTCGAATTTCAACATTTCTCATATATTTGAATGAGTTTGCATCTAACTTTGTCAGATATCGTCGATTTACATTCATTGAAGCCCATTGAAGTCGATTCTCACTTTGTGTTGATTGAAAATTCTCAAAGTGTATCTTTCTCATTTGAAGTCGAATTTCAACATTTCTCATATATTTGAATGAGTTTGCATCTAACTTTGTCAGATATCGTCGATTTACATTCATTGAAGCCCATTGAAGTCGATTCTCACTTTGTGTTGATTGAAAATTTTCAAAGTCTATCTTCCTCATTTGAAGTCGAATTTCAACATTTCTTATATATTTGAATGAGTTTGCATCCAACTTTGTCAGATATCGTCGATTTACATTCATTGAAGCCCATTGAAGTCGATTCTCACTTTGTGTTGATTGAAAATTTTCAAAGTCTATCTTCCTCATTTGAAGTCGAATTTCAACATTTCTCATATATTTGGATGAGTTTGCATCTAACTTTGTCAGATATCGTCGATTTACATTCATTGAAGCCCATTGAAGTCGATTCTCACTTTGTGTTGATTGAAAATTTTCAAAGTCTATCTTCCTCATTTGAAGTCGAATTTCAACATTTCTTATATATTTGAATGAGTTTGCATCCAACTTTGTCAGATATCGTCGATTTACATTCATTGAAGCCCATTGAAGTCGATTCTCACTTTGTGTTGATTGAAAATTTTCAAAGTCTATCTTCCTCATTTGAAGTCGAATTTCAACATTTCTCATATATTTGAAGGAGTTTGCATCTAACTTTGTCAGATATCGTCGATTTACATTCATTGAAGCCCATTGAAGTCGATTCTCACTTTGTGTTGATTGAAAATTTTCAAAGTCTATCTTCCTCATTTGAAGTCGAATTTCAACATTTCTCATATATTTGAAGGAGTTTGCATCTAACTTTGTCAGATATCGTCGATTTACATTCATTGAAGCCCATTGAAGTCGATTCTCACTTTGTGTTGATTGAAAATTTTCAAAGTCTCTCTTCCTCATTTGAAGTCGAATTTCAACATTTCTTATATATTTGAATGAGTTTGCATCCAACTTTGTCAGATATCGTCGATTTACATTCATTAAGGCCATTGAAGTCGATTCTCACTTTGTGTTGATTGAAAATTTTCAAAGTCTATCTTCCTCATTTGAAGTCGAATTTCAACATTTCTCATATATTTGAATGAGTTTGCATCTAACTTTTTCAGATATCGTGGATTTACATTCATTGAAGCTCATTGAAGTCGATTCTCACTTTGTGTTGATTGAAAGATTTCAAAGTCTATCTTCCTCATTTGAAGTCGAATTTCAACATTTCTCATATATTTGAATGAGTTTGCATCTAACTTTGTCAGATATCGTCGATTTACATTCATTGAAGCCCATTGAAGTCGATTCTCACTTTGTGTTGATTGAAAATTTTCAAAGTCTATCTTCCTCATTTGAAGTCGAATTTCAACATTTCTTATATATTTGAATGAGTTTGCATCCAACTTTGTCAGATATCGTCGATTTACATTCATTGAAGCCCATTGAAGTCGATTCTCACTTTGTGTTGATTGAAAATTTTCAAAGTGTATCTTTCTCATTTGAAGTCGAATTTCAACATTTCTCATATATTTGAATGAGTTTGCATCTAACTTTGTCAGATATCGTCGATTTATATTCATTGAAGCAAATTGAAGTCGATTCTCACTTTGTGTTGATTGAAAATTTTTAAAGTCTATCTTCCTCATTTGAAGTCGAATTTCAATATTTCTCATATATTTGAATGAGTTTGCATCTAACTTTGTCAGATATCGTCGATTTACAATCATTGAAGCCCATTGAAGTCGATTCTCACTTTGTGTTGATTGAAAATTTTCAAAGTCTATCTTCCTCATTTGAAGTCGAATTTCAACATTTCTCATATATTTGAATGAGTTTACATCTAACTTTGTCAGATATCGTCGATTTACATTCATTGAAGCCCATTGAAGTCGATTCTCACTTTGTGTTGATTGAAAATTTTCAAAGTGTATCTTCCTCATTTGAAGTCGAATTTCAACATTTCTCATATATTTGAATGAGTTTGCATCTAACTTTGTCAGATATCGTCGATTTACATTCATTGAAGCCCATTGAAGTCGATTCTCACTCTGTGTTGATTGAAAATTTTCAAAGTCTATCTTCCTCATTTGAAGTCGAATTTCAACATTTCTCATATATTTGAATGAGTTTGCATCCAACTTTGTCAGATATCGTCGATTTACATTCATTGAAGCCCATTGAAGTCGATTCTCACTTTGTGTTGATTGAAAATTTTCAAAGTGTATCTTCCTCATTTGAAGTCGAATTTCAAGATTTCTCATATATTTGAATGAGTTTGCATCTAACTTTGTCAGATATCGTCGATTTACATTCATTGAAGCCCATTGAAGTCGATTCTCACTCTGTGTTGATTGAAAATTTTCAAAGTCTATCTTCCTCATTTGAAGTCGAATTTCAACATTTCTCATATATTTGAATGAGTTTGCATCAAACTTTGTCAGATATCGTCGATTTACATTCATTGAAGCCCATTGAAGTCGATTCTCACTTTGTGTTGATTGAAAATTTTCAAAGTGTATCTTCCTCATTTGAAGTCGAATTTCAAGATTTCTCATATATTTGAATGAGTTTGCATCTAACTTTGTCAGATATCGTCGATTTACATTCATTGAAGCTCATTGAAGTCGATTCTCACTTTGTGTTGATTGAAAATTTTCAAAGTCTATCTTCCTCATTTGAAGTCGAATTTCAACATTTCTCATATATTTGAAGGAGTTTGCATCTAACTTTGTCAGATATCGTCGATTTACATTCATTGAAGCCCATTGAAGTCGATTCTCACTTTGTGTTGATTGAAAATTTTCAAAGTCTCTCTTCCTCATTTGAAGTCGAATTTCAACATTTCTTATATATTTGAATGAGTTTGCATCCAACTTTGTCAGATATCGTCGATTTACATTCATTAAGGCCATTGAAGTCGATTCTCACTTTGTGTTGATTGAAAATTTTCGAAGTCTATCTTCCTCATTTGAAGTCGAATTTCAACATTTCTCATATATTTGAATGAGTTTGCATCTAACTTTTCCAGATATCGTGGATTTACATTCATTGAAGCTCATTGAAGTCGATTCTCACTTTGTGTTGATTGAAAATTTTCAAAGTCTATCTTCCTCATTTGAAGTCGAATTTCAACATTTCTCATATATTTGAATGAGTTTGCATCTAACTTTGTCAGATATCGTCGATTTACATTCATTGAAGCTCATTGAAGTCGATTCTCACTTTGTGTTGATTGAAAATTTTCAAAGTCTATCTTCCTCATTTGAAGTCGAATTTCAACATTTCTTATATATTTGAATGAGTTTGCATCCAACTTTGTCAGATATCGTCGATTTACATTCATTGAAGCCCATTGAAGTCGATTCTCACTCTGTGTTGATTGAAAATTTTCAAAGTCTATCTTCCTCATTTGAAGTCGAATTTCAACATTTCTCATATATTTGAATGAGTTTGCATCAAACTTTGTCAGATATCGTCGATTTACATTCATTGAAGCCCATTGAAGTCGATTCTCACTTTGTGTTGATTGAAAATTTTCAAAGTGTATCTTCCTCATTTGAAGTCGAATTTCAAGATTTCTCATATATTTGAATGAGTTTGCATCTAACTTTGTCAGATATCGTCGATTTACATTCATTGAAGCTCATTGAAGTCGATTCTCACTTTGTGTTGATTGAAAATTTTCAAAGTCTATCTTCCTCATTTGAAGTCGAATTTCAACATTTCTCATATATTTGAAGGAGTTTGCATCTAACTTTGTCAGATATCGTCGATTTACATTCATTGAAGCCCATTGAAGTCGATTCTCACTTTGTGTTGATTGAAAATTTTCAAAGTCTCTCTTCCTCATTTGAAGTCGAATTTCAACATTTCTTATATATTTGAATGAGTTTGCATCCAACTTTGTCAGATATCGTCGATTTACATTCATTAAGGCCATTGAAGTCGATTCTCACTTTGTGTTGATTGAAAATTTTCAAAGTCTATCTTCCTCATTTGAAGTCGAATTTCAACATTTCTTATATATTTGAATGAGTTTGCATCCAACTTTGTCAGATATCGTCGATTTACATTCATTGAAGCCCATTGAAGTCGATTCTCACTTTGTGTTGATTGAAAATTTTCAAAGTGTATCTTTCTCATTTGAAGTCGAATTTCAACATTTCTCATATATTTGAATGAGTTTGCATCTAACTTTGTCAGATATCGTCGATTTATATTCATTGAAGCAAATTGAAGTCGATTCTCACTTTGTGTTGATTGAAAATTTTTAAAGTCTATCTTCCTCATTTGAAGTCGAATTTCAATATTTCTCATATATTTGAATGAGTTTGCATCTAACTTTGTCAGATATCGTCGATTTACATTCATTGAAGCCCATTGAAGTCGATTCTCACTTTGTGTTGATTGAAAATTTTCAAAGTCTATCTTCCTCATTTGAAGTCGAATTTCAACATTTCTCATATATTTGAATGAGTTTGCATCTAACTTTGTCAGATATCGTCGATTTACATTCATTGAAGCCCATTGAAGTCGATTCTCACTTTGTGTTGATTGAAAATTTTCAAAGACTATCTTCCTCATTTGATGTCGAATTTCAACATTTCTTATATATTTGAATGAGTTTGCATCTAACTTTGTCAGATATCGTCGATTTACATTCATTGAAGCCCATTGAAGTCGATTCTCACTTTGTGTTGATTGAAAATTTTCAAAGTGTATCTTCCTCATTTGAAGTCGAATTTCAACATTTCTCATATATTTGAATGAGTTTGCATCTAACTTTGTCAGATATCGTCGATTTACATTCATTGAAGCCCATTGAAGTCGATTCTCACTCTGTGTTGATTGAAAATTTTCAAAGTCTATCTTCCTCATTTGAAGTCGAATTTCAACATTTCTCATATATTTGAATGAGTTTGCATCTAACTTTGTCAGATATCGTCGATTTACATTCATTGAAGCCCATTGAAGTCGATTCTCACTTTGTGTTGATTGAAAATTTTCAAAGTCTATCTTCCTCATTTGAAGTTGAATTTCAACATTTCTTATATATTTGAATGAGTTTGCATCCAACTTTGTCAGATATTGTCGATTTACATTCATTGAAGCCCATTGAAGTCGATTCTCACTTTGTGTTGATTGAAAATTTTTAAAGTCTATCTTCCTCATTTGAAGTCGAATTTCAATATTTCTCATATATTTGAATGAGTTTGCATCTAACTTTGTCAGATATCGTCGATTTACATTCATTGAAGCCCATTGAAGTCGATTCTCACTTTGTGTTGATTGAAAATTTTCAAAGACTATCTTCCTCATTTGATGTCGAATTTCAACATTTCTTATATATTTGAATGAGTTTGCATCTAACTTTGTCAGATATCGTCGATTTATATTCATTGAAGCCCATTGAAGTCGATTCTCACTTTGTGTTGATTGAAAATTTTTAAAGTCTATCTTCCTCATTTGATGTCGAATTTCAACATTTCTTATATATTTGAATGAGTTTGCATCTAACTTTGTCAGATATCGTCGATTTACATTCATTGAAGCCCATTGAAGTCGATTCTCACTTTGTGTTGATTGAAAATTTTCAAAGTGTATCTTCCTCATTTGAAGTCGAATTTCAACATTTCTCATATATTTGAATGAGTTTGCATCTAACTTTGTCAGATATCGTCGATTTACATTCATTGAAGCCCATTGAAGTCGATTCTCACTCTGTGTTGATTGAAAATTTTCAAAGTCTATCTTCCTCATTTGAAGTCGAATTTCAACATTTCTCATATATTTGAATGAGTTTGCATCTAACTTTGTCAGATATCGTCGATTTACATTCATTGAAGCCCATTGAAGTCGATTCTCACTTTGTGTTGATTGAAAATTTTCAAAGTCTCTCTTCCTCATTTGAAGTCGAATTTCAACATTTCTTATATATTTGAATGAGTTTGCATCCAACTTTGTCAGATATCGTCGATTTACATTCATTAAGGCCATTGAAGTCGATTCTCACTTTGTGTTGATTGAAAATTTTCGAAGTCTATCTTCCTCATTTGAAGTCGAATTTCAACATTTCTCATATATTTGAATGAGTTTGCATCTAACTTTTCCAGATATCGTGGATTTACATTCATTGAAGCTCATTGAAGTCGATTCTCACTTTGTGTTGATTGAAAATTTTCAAAGTCTATCTTCCTCATTTGAAGTCGAATTTCAACATTTCTCATATATTTGAATGAGTTTGCATCTAACTTTGTCAGATATCGTCGATTTACATTCATTGAAGCCCATTGAAGTCGATTCTCACTTTGTGTTGATTGAAAATTTTCAAAGTCTATCTTCCTCATTTGAAGTCGAATTTCAACATTTCTTATATATTTGAATGAGTTTGCATCCAACTTTGTCAGATATCGTCGATTTACATTCATTGAAGCCCATTGAAGTCGATTCTCACTTTGTGTTGATTGAAAATTTTCAAAGTGTATCTTTCTCATTTGAAGTCGAATTTCAACATTTCTCATATATTTGAATGAGTTTGCATCTAACTTTGTCAGATATCGTCGATTTATATTCATTGAAGCAAATTGAAGTCGATTCTCACTTTGTGTTGATTGAAAATTTTTAAAGTCTATCTTCCTCATTTGAAGTCGAATTTCAATATTTCTCATATATTTGAATGAGTTTGCATCTAACTTTGTCAGATATCGTCGATTTACATTCATTGAAGCCCATTGAAGTCGATTCTCACTTTGTGTTGATTGAAAATTTTCAAAGTCTATCTTCCTCATTTGAAGTCGAATTTCAACATTTCTCATATATTTGAATGAGTTTGCATCTAACTTTGTCAGATATCGTCGATTTACATTCATTGAAGCCCATTGAAGTCGATTCTCACTTTGTGTTGATTGAAAATTTTCAAAGACTATCTTCCTCATTTGATGTCGAATTTCAACATTTCTTATATATTTGAATGAGTTTGCATCTAACTTTGTCAGATATCGTCGATTTACATTCATTGAAGCCCATTGAAGTCGATTCTCACTTTGTGTTGATTGAAAATTTTCAAAGTGTATCTTCCTCATTTGAAGTCGAATTTCAACATTTCTCATATATTTGAATGAGTTTGCATCTAACTTTGTCAGATATCGTCGATTTACATTCATTGAAGCCCATTGAAGTCGATTCTCACTTTGTGTTGATTGAAAATTTTCAAAGACTATCTTCCTCATTTGATGTCGAATTTCAACATTTCTTATATATTTGAATGAGTTTGCATCTAACTTTGTCAGATATCGTCGATTTATATTCATTGAAGCCCATTGAAGTCGATTCTCACTTTGTGTTGATTGAAAATTTTTAAAGTCTATCTTCCTCATTTGATGTCGAATTTCAACATTTCTTATATATTTGAATGAGTTTGCATCTAACTTTGTCAGATATCGTCGATTTACATTCATTGAAGCCCATTGAAGTCGATTCTCACTTTGTGTTGATTGAAAATTTTCAAAGTGTATCTTCCTCATTTGAAGTCGAATTTCAACATTTCTCATATATTTGAATGAGTTTGCATCTAACTTTGTCAGATATCGTCGATTTACATTCATTGAAGCCCATTGAAGTCGATTCTCACTCTGTGTTGATTGAAAATTTTCAAAGTCTATCTTCCTCATTTGAAGTCGAATTTCAACATTTCTCATATATTTGAATGAGTTTGCATCTAACTTTGTCAGATATCGTCGATTTACATTCATTGAAGCCCATTGAAGTCGATTCTCACTTTGTGTTGATTGAAAATTTTCAAAGTCTATCTTCCTCATTTGAAGTTGAATTTCAACATTTCTTATATATTTGAATGAGTTTGCATCCAACTTTGTCAGATATTGTCGATTTACATTCATTGAAGCCCATTGAAGTCGATTCTCACTTTGTGTTGATTGAAAATTTTCAAAGTCTATCTTCCTCATTTGAAGTCGAATTTCAACATTTCTTATATATTTGAATGAGTTTGCATCCAACTTTGTCAGATATCGTCGATTTACATTCATCGAAGCCCATTGAAGTCGATTCTCACTTTGTGTTGATTGAAAATTTTCAAAGTCTATCTTCCTCATTTGAAGTCGAATTTCAACAATTCTTATATATTTGAATGAGTTTGTATCTGACTTTGTCAGATATCGTCGATTTACATTCATTGAAGCCCATTGAAGTCGATTCTCACTTTGTGTTGATTGAAAATTTTCAAAGTCTATCTTGCTCATTTGAAGTCGAATTTCAACATTTCTTATATATTTGAATGAGTTTGCATCCAACTTTGTCAGATATCGTCGATTTACATTCATTGAAGCCCATTGAAGTCGATTCTCACTTTGTGTTGATTGAAAATTTTCAAAGTGTATCTTCCTCATTTGAAGTCGAATTTCAACATTTCTCATATATTTGAATGAGTTTGCATCTAACTTTGTCAGATATCGTCGATTTACATTCATTGAAGCCCATTGAAGTCGATTCTCACTTTGTGTTGATTGAAAATTTTCAAAGTCTATCTTCCTCATTTGAAGTCGAATTTCAACATTTCCCATATATTTGAATGAGTTTGCATCTTACTTTGTCAGATATCGTCGATTTACATTCATTGAAGCCCATTGAAGTCGATTCTCACTTTGTGTTGATTGAAAATTTTCAAAGTCTATCTTCCTCATTTGAAGTCGAATTTCAACATTTCTTATATATTTGAACGAGTTTGCATCCAACTTTGTCAGATATCGTCGATTTACATTCATTGAAGCCCATTGAAGTCGATTCTCACTTTGTGTTGATTGAAAATTTTCAAAGTCTATCTTCCTCATTTGAAGTCGAATTTCAACATTTCTCATATATTTGAATGAGTTTGCATCTAACTTTGTCAGATATCGTCGATTTACATTCATTGAAGCCCATTGAAGTCGATTCTCACTTTGTGTTGATTGAAAATTTTCAAAGACTATCTTCCTCATTTGATGTCGAATTTCAACATTTCTTATATATTTGAATGAGTTTGCATCTAACTTTGTCAGATATCGTCGATTTACATTCATTGAAGCCCATTGAAGTCGATTCTCACTTTGTGTTGATTGAAAATTTTCAAAGTGTATCTTCCTCATTTGAAGTCGAATTTCAACATTTCTCATATATTTGAATGAGTTTGCATCTAACTTTGTCAGATATCGTCGATTTACATTCATTGAAGCCCATTGAAGTCGATTCTCACTCTGTGTTGATTGAAAATTTTCAAAGTCTATCTTCCTCATTTGAAGTCGAATTTCAACATTTCTCATATATTTGAATGAGTTTGCATCTAACTTTGTCAGATATCGTCGATTTACATTCATTGAAGCCCATTGAAGTCGATTCTCACTTTGTGTTGATTGAAAATTTTCAAAGTCTATCTTCCTCATTTGAAGTCGAATTTCAACATTTCTTATATATTTGAATGAGTTTGCATCCAACTTTGTCAGATATCGTCGATTTACATTCATCGAAGCCCATTGAAGTCGATTCTCACTTTGTGTTGATTGAAAATTTTCAAAGTCTATCTTCCTCATTTGAAGTCGAATTTCAACAATTCTTATATATTTGAATGAGTTTGTATCTGACTTTGTCAGATATCGTCGATTTACATTCATTGAAGCCCATTGAAGTCGATTCTCACTTTGTGTTGATTGAAAATTTTCAAAGTCTATCTTGCTCATTTGAAGTCGAATTTCAACATTTCTTATATATTTGAATGAGTTTGCATCCAACTTTGTCAGATATCGTCGATTTACATTCATTGAAGCCCATTGAAGTCGATTCTCACTTTGTGTTGATTGAAAATTTTCAAAGTGTATCTTCCTCATTTGAAGTCGAATTTCAACATTTCTCATATATTTGAATGAGTTTGCATCTAACTTTGTCAGATATCGTCGATTTACATTCATTGAAGCCCATTGAAGTCGATTCTCACTTTGTGTTGATTGAAAATTTTCAAAGTCTATCTTCCTCATTTGAAGTCGAATTTCAACATTTCCCATATATTTGAATGAGTTTGCATCTTACTTTGTCAGATATCGTCGATTTACATTCATTGAAGCCCATTGAAGTCGATTCTCACTTTATGTTGATTGAAAATTTTCAAAGTCTATCTTCCTCATTTGAAGTCGAATTTCAACATTTCCCATATATTTGAATGAGTTTGCATCTTACTTTGTCAGATATCGTCGATTTACATTCATTGAAGCCCATTGAAGTCGATTCTCACTTTGTGTTGATTGAAAATTTTCAAAGTCTATCTTCCTCATTTGAAGTCGAATTTCAACATTTCTCATATATTTGAATGAGTTTGCATCTAACTTTTCCAGATATCGTGGATTTACATTCATTGAAGCTCATTGAAGTCGATTCTCACTTTGTGTTGATTGAAAATTTTCAAAGTCTATCTTCCTCATTAAATTTGAAGTCGAATTTCAACATTTCTCATATATTTGAATGAGTTTGCATCTAACTTTGTCAGATATCGTCGATTTACATTCATTGAAGCCCATTGAAGTCGATTCTCACTTTGTGTTGATTGAAAATTTTCAAAGTCTATCTTCCTCATTTGAAGTCGAATTTCAACATTTCTTATATATTTGAATGAGTTTGCATCCAACTTTGTCAGATATCGTCGATTTACATTCATTGAAGCCCATTGAAGTCGATTCTCACTTTGTGTTGATTGAAAATTTTCAAAGTGTATCTTTCTCATTTGAAGTCGAATTTCAACATTTCTCATATATTTGAATGAGTTTGCATCTAACTTTGTCAGATATCGTCGATTTATATTCATTGAAGCAAATTGAAGTCGATTCTCACTTTGTGTTGATTGAAAATTTTTAAAGTCTATCTTCCTCATTTGAAGTCGAATTTCAATATTTCTCATATATTTGAATGAGTTTGCATCTAACTTTGTCAGATATCGTCGATTTACATTCATTGAAGCCCATTGAAGTCGATTCTCACTTTGTGTTGATTGAAAATTTTCAAAGTCTATCTTCCTCATTTGAAGTCGAATTTCAACATTTCTCATATATTTGAATGAGTTTGCATCTAACTTTGTCAGATATCGTCGATTTACATTCATTGAAGCCCATTGAAGTCGATTCTCACTTTGTGTTGATTGAAAATTTTCAAAGACTATCTTCCTCATTTGATGTCGAATTTCAACATTTCTTATATATTTGAATGAGTTTGCATCTAACTTTGTCAGATATCGTCGATTTACATTCATTGAAGCCCATTGAAGTCGATTCTCACTTTGTGTTGATTGAAAATTTTCAAAGTGTATCTTCCTCATTTGAAGTCGAATTTCAACATTTCTCATATATTTGAATGAGTTTGCATCTAACTTTGTCAGATATCGTCGATTTACATTCATTGAAGCCCATTGAAGTCGATTCTCACTCTGTGTTGATTGAAAATTTTCAAAGTCTATCTTCCTCATTTGAAGTCGAATTTCAACATTTCTCATATATTTGAATGAGTTTGCATCTAACTTTGTCAGATATCGTCGATTTACATTCATTGAAGCCCATTGAAGTCGATTCTCACTTTGTGTTGATTGAAAATTTTCAAAGTCTATCTTCCTCATTTGAAGTTGAATTTCAACATTTCTTATATATTTGAATGAGTTTGCATCCAACTTTGTCAGATATTGTCGATTTACATTCATTGAAGCCCATTGAAGTCGATTCTCACTTTGTGTTGATTGAAAATTTTTAAAGTCTATCTTCCTCATTTGAAGTCGAATTTCAACATTTCTTATATATTTGAACGAGTTTGCATCCAACTTTGTCAGATATCGTCGATTTACATTCATTGAAGCCCATTGAAGTCGATTCTCACTTTGTGTTGATTGAAAATTTTCAAAGTCTATCTTCCTCATTTGAAGTCGAATTTCAACATTTCTCATATATTTGAATGAGTTTGCATCTAACTTTGTCAGATATCGTCGATTTACATTCATTGAAGCCCATTGAAGTCGATTCTCACTTTGTGTTGATTGAAAATTTTCAAAGACTATCTTCCTCATTTGATGTCGAATTTCAACATTTCTTATATATTTGAATGAGTTTGCATCTAACTTTGTCAGATATCGTCGATTTACATTCATTGAAGCCCATTGAAGTCGATTCTCACTTTGTGTTGATTGAAAATTTTCAAAGTGTATCTTCCTCATTTGAAGTCGAATTTCAACATTTCTCATATATTTGAATGAGTTTGCATCTAACTTTGTCAGATATCGTCGATTTACATTCATTGAAGCCCATTGAAGTCGATTCTCACTCTGTGTTGATTGAAAATTTTCAAAGTCTATCTTCCTCATTTGAAGTCGAATTTCAACATTTCTCATATATTTGAATGAGTTTGCATCTAACTTTTCCAGATATCGTGGATTTACATTCATTGAAGCTCATTGAAGTCGATTCTCACTTTGTGTTGATTGAAAATTTTCAAAGTCTATCTTCCTCATTTGAAGTCGAATTTCAACATTTCTCATATATTTGAATGAGTTTGCATCTAACTTTTCCAGATATCGTGGATTTACATTCATTGAAGCTCATTGAAGTCGATTCTCACTTTGTGTTGATTGAAAATTTTCAAAGTGTATCTTCCTCATTTGAAGTCGAATTTCAACATTTCTCATATATTTGAATGAGTTTGCATCTAACTTTGTCAGATATCGTCGATTTACATTCATTGAAGCCCATTGAAGTCGATTCTCACTTTGTGTTGATTGAAAATTTTCAAAGTCTATCTTCCTCATTTGAAGTCGAATTTCAACATTTCTCATATATTTGAATGAGTTTGCATCTAACTTTTCCAGATATCGTGGATTTACATTCATTGAAGCTCATTGAAGTCGATTCTCACTTTGTGTTGATTGAAAATTTTCAAAGTCTATCTTCCTCATTAAATTTGAAGTCGAATTTCAACATTTCTCATATATTTGAATGAGTTTGCATCTAACTTTGTCAGATATCGTCGATTTACATTCATTGAAGCCCATTGAAGTCGATTCTCACTTTGTGTTGATTGAAAATTTTCAAAGTCTATCTTCCTCATTTGAAGTCGAATTTCAACATTTCTTATATATTTGAATGAGTTTGCATCCAACTTTGTCAGATATCGTCGATTTACATTCATTGAAGCCCATTGAAGTCGATTCTCACTTTGTGTTGATTGAAAATTTTCAAAGTGTATCTTTCTCATTTGAAGTCGAATTTCAACATTTCTCATATATTTGAATGAGTTTGCATCTAACTTTGTCAGATATCGTCGATTTATATTCATTGAAGCAAATTGAAGTCGATTCTCACTTTGTGTTGATTGAAAATTTTTAAAGTCTATCTTCCTCATTTGAAGTCGAATTTCAATATTTCTCATATATTTGAATGAGTTTGCATCTAACTTTGTCAGATATCGTCGATTTACATTCATTGAAGCCCATTGAAGTCGATTCTCACTTTGTGTTGATTGAAAATTTTCAAAGTCTATCTTCCTCATTTGAAGTCGAATTTCAACATTTCTCATATATTTGAATGAGTTTGCATCTAACTTTGTCAGATATCGTCGATTTACATTCATTGAAGCCCATTGAAGTCGATTCTCACTTTGTGTTGATTGAAAATTTTCAAAGACTATCTTCCTCATTTGATGTCGAATTTCAACATTTCTTATATATTTGAATGAGTTTGCATCTAACTTTGTCAGATATCGTCGATTTACATTCATTGAAGCCCATTGAAGTCGATTCTCACTTTGTGTTGATTGAAAATTTTCAAAGTGTATCTTCCTCATTTGAAGTCGAATTTCAACATTTCTCATATATTTGAATGAGTTTGCATCTAACTTTGTCAGATATCGTCGATTTACATTCATTGAAGCCCATTGAAGTCGATTCTCACTTTGTGTTGATTGAAAATTTTCAAAGTCTATCTTCCTCATTTGAAGTTGAATTTCAACATTTCTTATATATTTGAATGAGTTTGCATCCAACTTTGTCAGATATTGTCGATTTACATTCATTGAAGCCCATTGAAGTCGATTCTCACTTTGTGTTGATTGAAAATTTTTAAAGTCTATCTTCCTCATTTGAAGTCGAATTTCAACATTTCTTATATATTTGAACGAGTTTGCATCCAACTTTGTCAGATATCGTCGATTTACATTCATTGAAGCCCATTGAAGTCGATTCTCACTTTGTGTTGATTGAAAATTTTCAAAGTCTATCTTCCTCATTTGAAGTCGAATTTCAACATTTCTCATATATTTGAATGAGTTTGCATCTAACTTTGTCAGATATCGTCGATTTACATTCATTGAAGCCCATTGAAGTCGATTCTCACTTTGTGTTGATTGAAAATTTTCAAAGACTATCTTCCTCATTTGATGTCGAATTTCAACATTTCTTATATATTTGAATGAGTTTGCATCTAACTTTGTCAGATATCGTCGATTTACATTCATTGAAGCCCATTGAAGTCGATTCTCACTTTGTGTTGATTGAAAATTTTCAAAGTGTATCTTCCTCATTTGAAGTCGAATTTCAACATTTCTCATATATTTGAATGAGTTTGCATCTAACTTTGTCAGATATCGTCGATTTACATTCATTGAAGCCCATTGAAGTCGATTCTCACTCTGTGTTGATTGAAAATTTTCAAAGTCTATCTTCCTCATTTGAAGTCGAATTTCAACATTTCTCATATATTTGAATGAGTTTGCATCTAACTTTGTCAGATATCGTCGATTTACATTCATTGAAGCCCATTGAAGTCGATTCTCACTTTGTGTTGATTGAAAATTTTCAAAGTCTATCTTCCTCATTTGAAGTCGAATTTCAACATTTCTTATATATTTGAATGAGTTTGCATCCAACTTTGTCAGATATCGTCGATTTACATTCATCGAAGCCCATTGAAGTCGATTCTCACTTTGTGTTGATTGAAAATTTTCAAAGTCTATCTTCCTCATTTGAAGTCGAATTTCAACAATTCTTATATATTTGAATGAGTTTGTATCTGACTTTGTCAGATATCGTCGATTTACATTCATTGAAGCCCATTGAAGTCGATTCTCACTTTGTGTTGATTGAAAATTTTCAAAGTCTATCTTGCTCATTTGAAGTCGAATTTCAACATTTCTTATATATTTGAATGAGTTTGCATCCAACTTTGTCAGATATCGTCGATTTACATTCATTGAAGCCCATTGAAGTCGATTCTCACTTTGTGTTGATTGAAAATTTTCAAAGTGTATCTTCCTCATTTGAAGTCGAATTTCAACATTTCTCATATATTTGAATGAGTTTGCATCTAACTTTGTCAGATATCGTCGATTTACATTCATTGAAGCCCATTGAAGTCGATTCTCACTTTGTGTTGATTGAAAATTTTCAAAGTCTATCTTCCTCATTTGAAGTCGAATTTCAACATTTCCCATATATTTGAATGAGTTTGCATCTTACTTTGTCAGATATCGTCGATTTACATTCATTGAAGCCCATTGAAGTCGATTCTCACTTTATGTTGATTGAAAATTTTCAAAGTCTATCTTCCTCATTTGAAGTCGAATTTCAACATTTCCCATATATTTGAATGAGTTTGCATCTTACTTTGTCAGATATCGTCGATTTACATTCATTGAAGCCCATTGAAGTCGATTCTCACTTTGTGTTGATTGAAAATTTTCAAAGTCTATCTTCCTCATTTGAAGTCGAATTTCAACATTTCTCATATATTTGAATGAGTTTGCATCTAACTTTTCCAGATATCGTGGATTTACATTCATTGAAGCTCATTGAAGTCGATTCTCACTTTGTGTTGATTGAAAATTTTCAAAGTCTATCTTCCTCATTTGAAGTCGAATTTCAACATTTCTCATATATTTGAATGAGTTTGCATCTAACTTTGTCAGATATCGTCGATTTACATTCATTGAAGCCCATTGAAGTCGATTCTCACTTTGTGTTGATTGAAAATTTTCAAAGTCTATCTTCCTCATTTGAAGTCGAATTTCAACATTTCTTATATATTTGAATGAGTTTGCATCCAACTTTGTCAGATATCGTCGATTTACATTCATTGAAGCCCATTGAAGTCGATTCTCACTTTGTGTTGATTGAAAATTTTCAAAGTGTATCTTTCTCATTTGAAGTCGAATTTCAACATTTCTCATATATTTGAATGAGTTTGCATCTAACTTTGTCAGATATCGTCGATTTATATTCATTGAAGCAAATTGAAGTCGATTCTCACTTTGTGTTGATTGAAAATTTTCAAAGTCTATCTTCCTCATTTGAAGTTGAATTTCAACATTTCTTATATATTTGAATGAGTTTGCATCCAACTTTGTCAGATATTGTCGATTTACATTCATTGAAGCCCATTGAAGTCGATTCTCACTTTGTGTTGATTGAAAATTTTTAAAGTCTATCTTCCTTATTTGAAGTCGAATTTCAATATTTCTCATATATTTGAATGAGTTTGCATCTAACTTTGTCAGATATCGTCGATTTACATTCATTGAAGCCCATTGAAGTCGATTCTCACTTTGTGTTGATTGAAAATTTTCAAAGTCTATCTTCCTCATTTGAAGTCGAATTTCAACATTTCTCATATATTTGAATGAGTTTGCATCTAACTTTGTCAGATATCGTCGATTTACATTCATTGAAGCCCATTGAAGTCGATTCTCACTTTGTGTTGATTGAAAATTTTCAAAGACTATCTTCCTCATTTGATGTCGAATTTCAACATTTCTTATATATTTGAATGAGTTTGCATCTAACTTTGTCAGATATCGTCGATTTATATTCATTGAAGCAAATTGAAGTCGATTCTCACTTTGTGTTTATTGAAAATTTTTAAAGTCTATCTTCCTCATTTGAAGTCGAATTTCAATATTTCTCATATATTTGAATGAGTTTGCATCTAACTTTGTCAGATATCGTCGATTTACATTCATTGAAGCCCATTGAAGTCGATTCTCACTTTGTGTTGATTGAAAATTTTCAAAGTCTATCTTCCTCATTTGAAGTCGAATTTCAACATTTCTCATATATTTGAATGAGTTTGCATCTAACTTTGTCAGATATCGTCGATTTACATTCATTGAAGCCCATTGAAGTCGATTCTCACTTTGTGTTGATTGAAAATTTTCAAAGACTATCTTCCTCATTTGATGTCGAATTTCAACATTTCTTATATATTTGAATGAGTTTGCATCTAACTTTGTCAGATATCGTCGATTTACATTCATTGAAGCCCATTGAAGTCGATTCTCACTTTGTGTTGATTGAAAATTTTCAAAGTGTATCTTCCTCATTTGAAGTCGAATTTCAACATTTCTCATATATTTGAATGAGTTTGCATCTAACTTTGTCAGATATCGTCGATTTACATTCATTGAAGCCCATTGAAGTCGATTCTCACTTTGTGTTGATTGAAAATTTTCAAAGTCTATCTTCCTCATTTGAAGTCGAATTTCAACATTTCCCATATATTTGAATGAGTTTGCATCTTACTTTGTCAGATATCGTCGATTTACATTCATTGAAGCCCATTGAAGTCGATTCTCACTTTGTGTTGATTGAAAATTTTCAAAGTCTATCTTCCTCATTTGAAGTCGAATTTCAACATTTCTCATATATTTGAATGAGTTTGCATCTAACTTTTCCAGATATCGTGGATTTACATTCATTGAAGCTCATTGAAGTCGATTCTCACTTTGTGTTGATTGAAAATTTTCAAAGTCTATCTTCCTCATTTGAAGTCGAATTTCAACAATTCTTATATATTTGAATGAGTTTGTATCTGACTTTGTCAGATATCGTCGATTTACATTCATTGAAGCCCATTGAAGTCGATTCTCACTTTGTGTTGATTGAAAATTTTCAAAGTCTATCTTGCTCATTTGAAGTCGAATTTCAACATTTCTTATATATTTGAATGAGTTTGCATCCAACTTTGTCAGATATCGTCGATTTACATTCATTGAAGCCCATTGAAGTCGATTCTCACTTTGTGTTGATTGAAAATTTTCAAAGTGTATCTTCCTCATTTGAAGTCGAATTTCAACATTTCTCATATATTTGAATGAGTTTGCATCTAACTTTGTCAGATATCGTCGATTTACATTCATTGAAGCCCATTGAAGTCGATTCTCACTTTGTGTTGATTGAAAATTTTCAAAGTCTATCTTCCTCATTTGAAGTCGAATTTCAACATTTCCCATATATTTGAATGAGTTTGCATCTTACTTTGTCAGATATCGTCGATTTACATTCATTGAAGCCCATTGAAGTCGATTCTCACTTTGTGTTGATTGAAAATTTTCAAAGTCTATCTTCCTCATTTGAAGTCGAATTTCAACATTTCTCATATATTTGAATGAGTTTGCATCTAACTTTTCCAGATATCGTGGATTTACATTCATTGAAGCTCATTGAAGTCGATTCTCACTTTGTGTTGATTGAAAATTTTCAAAGTCTATCTTCCTCATTTGAAGTCGAATTTCAACATTTCTCATATATTTGAATGAGTTTGCATCTAACTTTGTCAGATATCGTCGATTTACATTCATTGAAGCCCATTGAAGTCGATTCTCACTTTGTGTTGATTGAAAATTTTCAAAGTCTATCTTCCTCATTTGAAGTCGAATTTCAACATTTCTTATATATTTGAATGAGTTTGCATCCAACTTTGTCAGATATCGTCGATTTACATTCATTGAAGCCCATTGAAGTCGATTCTCACTTTGTGTTGATTGAAAATTTTCAAAGTGTATCTTTCTCATTTGAAGTCGAATTTCAACATTTCTCATATATTTGAATGAGTTTGCATCTAACTTTGTCAGATATCGTCGATTTATATTCATTGAAGCAAATTGAAGTCGATTCTCACTTTGTGTTGATTGAAAATTTTTAAAGTCTATCTTCCTCATTTGAAGTCGAATTTCAATATTTCTCATATATTTGAATGAGTTTGCATCTAACTTTGTCAGATATCGTCGATTTACATTCATTGAAGCCCATTGAAGTCGATTCTCACTTTGTGTTGATTGAAAATTTTCAAAGTCTATCTTCCTCATTTGAAGTCGAATTTCAACATTTCTCATATATTTGAATGAGTTTGCATCTAACTTTGTCAGATATCGTCGATTTACATTCATTGAAGCCCATTGAAGTCGATTCTCACTTTGTGTTGATTGAAAATTTTCAAAGACTATCTTCCTCATTTGATGTCGAATTTCAACATTTCTTATATATTTGAATGAGTTTGCATCTAACTTTGTCAGATATCGTCGATTTACATTCATTGAAGCCCATTGAAGTCGATTCTCACTTTGTGTTGATTGAAAATTTTCAAAGTGTATCTTCCTCATTTGAAGTCGAATTTCAACATTTCTCATATATTTGAATGAGTTTGCATCTAACTTTGTCAGATATCGTCGATTTACATTCATTGAAGCCCATTGAAGTCGATTCTCACTCTGTGTTGATTGAAAATTTTCAAAGTCTATCTTCCTCATTTGAAGTCGAATTTCAACATTTCTCATATATTTGAATGAGTTTGCATCTAACTTTGTCAGATATCGTCGATTTACATTCATTGAAGCCCATTGAAGTCGATTCTCACTTTGTGTTGATTGAAAATTTTCAAAGTCTATCTTCCTCATTTGAAGTTGAATTTCAACATTTCTTATATATTTGAATGAGTTTGCATCCAACTTTGTCAGATATTGTCGATTTACATTCATTGAAGCCCATTGAAGTCGATTCTCACTTTGTGTTGATTGAAAATTTTTAAAGTCTATCTTCCTCATTTGAAGTCGATTTTCAATATTTCTCATATATTTGAATGAGTTTGCATCTAACTTTGTCAGATATCGTCGATTTACATTCATTGAAGCCCATTGAAGTCGATTCTCACTTTGTGTTGATTGAAAATTTTCAAAGTCTATCTTCCTCATTTGAAGTCGAATTTCAACATTTCTCATATATTTGAATGAGTTTGCATCTAACTTTGTCAGATATCGTCGATTTACATTCATTGAAGCCCATTGAAGTCGATTCTCACTTTGTGTTGATTGAAAATTTTCAAAGACTATCTTCCTCATTTGATGTCGAATTTCAACATTTCTTATATATTTGAATGAGTTTGCATCTAACTTTGTCAGATATCGTCGATTTATATTCATTGAAGCAAATTGAAGTCGATTCTCACTTTGTGTTGATTGAAAATTTTTAAAGTCTATTTCCTCATTTGAAGTCGAATTTCAATATTTCTCATATATTTGAATGAGTTTGCATCTAACTTTGTCAGATATCGTCGATTTACATTCATTGAAGCCCATTGAAGTCGATTCTCACTTTGTGTTGATTGAAAATTTTCAAAGTCTATCTTCCTCATTTGAAGTCGAATTTCAACATTTCTCATATATTTGAATGAGTTTGCATCTAACTTTGTCAGATATCGTCGATTTACATTCATTGAAGCCCATTGAAGTCGATTCTCACTTTGTGTTGATTGAAAATTTTCAAAGACTATCTTCCTCATTTGATGTCGAATTTCAACATTTCTTATATATTTGAATGAGTTTGCATCTAACTTTGTCAGATATCGTCGATTTACATTCATTGAAGCCCATTGAAGTCGATTCTCACTTTGTGTTGATTGAAAATTTTCAAAGTGTATCTTCCTCATTTGAAGTCGAATTTCAACATTTCTCATATATTTGAATGAGTTTGCATCTAACTTTGTCAGATATCGTCGATTTACATTTATTGAAGCCCATTGAAGTCGATTCTCACTCTGTGTTGATTGAAAATTTTCAAAGTCTATCTTCCTCATTTGAAGTCGAATTTCAACATTTCTCATATATTTGAATGAGTTTGCATCTAACTTTGTCAGATATCGTCGATTTACATTCATTGAAGCCCATTGAAGTCGATTCTCACTTTGTGTTGATTGAAAATTTTCAAAGTCTATCTTCCTCATTTGAAGTTGAATTTCAACATTTCTTATATATTTGAATGAGTTTGCATCCAACTTTGTCAGATATTGTCGATTTACATTCATTGAAGCCCATTGAAGTCGATTCTCACTTTGTGTTGATTGAAAATTTTCAAAGTCTATCTTCCTCATTTGAAGTCGAATTTCAACATTTCTTATATATTTGAATGAGTTTGCATCCAACTTTGTCAGATATCGTCGATTTACATTCATCGAAGCCCATTGAAGTCGATTCTCACTTTGTGTTGATTGAAAATTTTCAAAGTCTATCTTCCTCATTTGAAGTCGAATTTCAACAATTCTTATATATTTGAATGAGTTTGTATCTGACTTTGTCAGATATCGTCGATTTACATTCATTGAAGCCCATTGAAGTCGATTCTCACTTTGTGTTGATTGAAAATTTTCAAAGTCTATCTTGCTCATTTGAAGTCGAATTTCAACATTTCTTATATATTTGAATGAGTTTGCATCCAACTTTGTCAGATATCGTCGATTTACATTCATTGAAGCCCATTGAAGTCGATTCTCACTTTGTGTTGATTGAAAATTTTCAAAGTGTATCTTCCTCATTTGAAGTCGAATTTCAACATTTCTCATATATTTGAATGAGTTTGCATCTAACTTTGTCAGATATCGTCGATTTACATTCATTGAAGCCCATTGAAGTCGATTCTCACTTTGTGTTGATTGAAAATTTTCAAAGTCTATCTTCCTCATTTGAAGTCGAATTTCAACATTTCCCATATATTTGAATGAGTTTGCATCTTACTTTGTCAGATATCGTCGATTTACATTCATTGAAGCCCATTGAAGTCGATTCTCACTTTGTGTTGATTGAAAATTTTCAAAGTCTATCTTCCTCATTTGAAGTCGAATTTCAACATTTCTTATATATTTGAACGAGTTTGCATCCAACTTTGTCAGATATCGTCGATTTACATTCATTGAAGCCCATTGAAGTCGATTCTCACTTTGTGTTGATTGAAAATTTTCAAAGTCTATCTTCCTCATTTGAAGTCGAATTTCAACATTTCTCATATATTTGAATGAGTTTGCATCTAACTTTGTCAGATATCGTCGATTTACATTCATTGAAGCCCATTGAAGTCGATTCTCACTTTGTGTTGATTGAAAATTTTCAAAGTGTATCTTCCTCATTTGAAGTCGAATTTCAACATTTCTCATATATTTGAATGAGTTTGCATCTAACTTTGTCAGATATCGTCGATTTACATTCATTGAAGCCCATTGAAGTCGATTCTCACTCTGTGTTGATTGAAAATTTTCAAAGTCTATCTTCCTCATTTGAAGTCGAATTTCAACATTTCTCATATATTTGAATGAGTTTGCATCTTACTTTGTCAGATATCGTCGATTTACATTCATTGAAGCCCATTGAAGTCGATTCTCACTTTGTGTTGATTGAAAATTTTCAAAGTCTATCTTCCTCATTTGAAGTCGAATTTCAACATTTCTTATATATTTTAACGAGTTTGCATCCAACTTTGTCAGATATCGTCGATTTACATTCATCGAAGCCCATTGAAGTCGATTCTCACTTTGTGTTGATTGAAAATTTTCAAAGTCTATCTTCCTCATTTGAAGTCGAATTTCAACAATTCTTATATATTTGAATGAGTTTGCATCCAACTTTGTCAGATATCGTCGATTTACATTCATTGAAGCCCATTGAAGTCGATTCTCACTTTGTGTTGATTGAAAATTTTCAAAGTCTATCTTCCTCATTTGAAGTCGAATTTCAACAATTCTTATATATTTGAATGAGTTTGTATCTGACTTTGTCAGATATCGTCGATTTACATTCATTGAAGCCCATTGAAGTCGATTCTCACTTTGTGTTGATTGAAAATTTTCAAAGTCTATCTTCCTCATTTGAAGTTGAATTTCAACATTTCTCATATATTTGAATGAGTTTGCATCTAACTTTTTCAGATATCGTCAATTTACATTCATTGAAGCCCATTGAAGTCGATTCCCACTTTGTTTTGATTGAAAATTTTCAAAGTCTATCTTCCTCATTTGAAGTCGAATCTCAACTTTTCTCATATATTTGAATGAGTTTGCGTCTAACTTTGTCAGATATCGTCGATTTACATTCATTGAAGCCCATTGAAGTCGATTCTCACTTTGTGTTTATTGAAAATTTTCAAAGTCTATCTTCCTCATTTGAAGTCGAATCTCAACATTTCTCATATATTTGAATGAGTTTGCATCTAACTTTGTCAGATATCGTCGATTTACATTCATTGAAGCCCATTGAAGTCGATTCTCACTTTGTGTTGATTGATAATTTTCAAAGTCTATCTTCCTCATTTGAAGTCGAATTTCAACATTTCTCATATATTTGAATGAGTTTGCATCTAACTTTGTCAGATATCGTCGATTTATATTCATTGAAGCAAATTGCAGTCGATTCTCACTTTGTGTTGATTGAAAATTTTTAAAGTCTATCTTCCTCATTTGAAGTCGAATTTCAATATTTCTCATATATTTGAATGAGTTTGCATCTAACTTTGTCAGATATCGTCGATTTACATTCATTAAGGCCATTGAAGTCGATTCTCACTTTGTGTTGATTGAAAATTTTCAAAGTCTATCTTCCTCATTTGAAGTCGAATTTCAACATTTCTCATATATTTGAATGAGTTTGCATCTAACTTTTTCAGATATCGTCGATTTACATTCATTGAAGCTCATTGAAGTCGATTCTCACTTTGTGTTGATTGAAAATTTTCAAAGTGTATCTTTCTCATTTGAAGTCGAATTTCAACATTTCTCATATATTTGAATGAGTTTGCATCTAACTTTGTCAGATATCGTCGATTTATATTCATTGAAGCAAATTGAAGTCGATTCTCACTTTGTGTTGATTGAAAATTTTTAAAGTCTATCTTCCTCATTTGAAGTCGAATTTCAATATTTCTCATATATTTGAATGAGTTTGCATCTAACTTTGTCAGATATCGTCGATTTACATTCATTGAAGCCCATTGAAGTCGATTCTCACTTTGTGTTGATTGAAAATTTTCAAAGTGTATCTTCCTCATTTGAAGTCGAATTTCAACATTTCTCATATATTTGGATGAGTTTGCATCTAACTTTGTCAGATATCGTCGATTTACATTCATTGAAGCCCATTGAAGTCGATTCTCACTTTGTGTTGATTGAAAATTTTCAAAGTCTATCTTCCTCATTTGAAGTCGAATTTCAACATTTCTCATATATTTGAATGAGTTTGCATCTAACTTTGTCAGATATCGTCGATTTACATTCATTGAAGCCCATTGAAGTCGATTCTCACTTTGTGTTGATTGAAAATTTTCAAAGTCTATCTTCCTCATTTGAAGTCGAATTTCAACAATTCTTATATATTTGAATGAGTTTGTATCTGACTTTGTCAGATATCGTCGATTTACATTCATTGAAGCCCATTGAAGTCGATTCTCACTTTGTGTTGATTGAAAATTTTCAAAGTCTATCTTGCTCATTTGAAGTCGAATTCCAACATTTCTTATATATTTGAATGAGTTTACATCCAACTTTTTCAGATATCGTCGATTTACATTCATTGAAGCCCATTGAAGTCGATTCTCACTTTGTGTTGATTGAAAATTTTCAAAGTGTATCTTCCTCATTTGAAGTCGAATTTCAACATTTCTCATATATTTGAATGAGTTTGCATCTAACTTTGTCAGATATCGTCGATTTACATTCATTGAAGCCCATTGAAGTCGATTCTCACTTTGTGTTGATTGAAAATTTTCAAAGTCTATCTTCCTCATTTGAAGTCGAATTTCAACATTTCCCATATATTTGAATGAGTTTGCATCTTACTTTGTCAGATATCGTCGATTTACATTCATTGAAGCCCATTGAAGTCGATTCTCACTTTGTGTTGATTGAAAATTTTCAAAGTCTATCTTCCTCATTTGAAGTCGAATTTCAACATTTCTCATATATTTGAATGAGTTTGCATCTAACTTTGTCAGATATCGTCGATTTACATTCATTGAAGCCCATTGAAGTCGATTCTCACTTTGTGTTTATTGAAAATTTTCAAAGTCTATCTTCCTCATTTGAAGTCGAATCTCAACATTTCTCATATATTTGAATGAGTTTGCATCTAACTTTGTCAGATATCGTCGATTTACATTCATTGAAGCCCATTGAAGTCGATTCTCACTTTGTGTTTATTGAAAATTTTCAAAGTCTATCTTCCTCATTTGAAGTCGAATCTCAACATTTCTCATATATTTGAATGAGTTTGCATCTAACTTTTTCAGATATCGTCGATTTACATTCATTGAAGCTCATTGAAGTCGATTCTCACTTTGTGTTGATTGAAAATTTTCAAAGTCTATCTTCCTCATTTGAAGTCGAATTTCAACATTTCTCATATATTTGAATGAGTTTGCATCTAACTTTGTCAGATATCGTCGATTTACATTCATTGAAGCCCATTGAAGTCGATTCTCACTTTGTGTTTATTGAAAATTTTCAAAGTCTATCTTCCTCATTTGAAGTCGAATTTCAACATTTCTCATATATTTGAATGAGTTTGCATCTAACTTTGTCAGATATCGTCGATTTATATTTATTGAAGCAAATTGCAGTCGATTCTCACTTTGTGTTGATTGAAAATTTTCAAAGTCTATCTTCCTCATTTGAAGTCGAATTTCAACATTTCTCATATATTTGAATGAGTTTGCATCTAACTTTGTCAGATATCGTCGATTTACATTCATTGAAGCCCATTGAAGTCGATTCTCACTTTGTGTTGATTGAAAATTTTCAAAGTCTATCTTCCTCATTTGAAGTCGAATTTCAACAATTCTTATATATTTGAATGAGTTTGTATCTGACTTTGTCAGATATCGTCGATTTACATTCATTGAAGCCCATTGAAGTCGATTCTCACTTTGTGTTGATTGAAAATTTTCAAAGTCTATCTTGCTCATTTGAAGTCGAATTCCAACATTTCTTATATATTTGAATGAGTTTACATCCAACTTTTTCAGATATCGTCGATTTACATTCATTGAAGCCCATTGAAGTCGATTCTCACTTTGTGTTGATTGAAAATTTTCAAAGTGTATCTTCCTCATTTGAAGTCGAATTTCAACATTTCCCATATATTTGAATGAGTTTGCATCTAACTTTGTCAGATATCGTCGATTTACATTCATTGAAGCCCATTGAAGTCGATTCTCACTTTGTGTTGATTGAAAATTTTCAAAGTCTATCTTCCTCATTTGAAGTCGAATTTCAACATTTCTCATATATTTGAATGAGTTTGCATCTTACTTTGTCAGATATCGTCGATTTACATTCATTGAAGCCCATTGAAGTCGATTCTCACTTTGTGTTGATTGAAAATTTTCAAAGTCTATCTTCCTCATTTGAAGTCGAATTTCAACATTTCTTATATATTTTAACGAGTTTGCATCCAAGTTTGTCAGATATCGTCGATTTACATTCATCGAAGCCCATTGAAGTCGATTCTCACTTTGTGTTGATTGAAAATTTTCAAAGTCTATCTTCCTCATTTGAAGTCGAATTTCAACAATTCTTATATATTTGAATGAGTTTGTATCTGACTTTGTCAGATATCGTCGATTTACATTCATTGAAGCCCATTGAAGTCGATTCTCACTTTGTGTTGATTGAAAATTTTCAAAGTCTATCTTGCTCATTTGAAGTCGAATTCCAACATTTCTTATATATTTGAATGAGTTTACATCCAACTTTTTCAGATATCGTCGATTTACATTCATTGAAGCCCATTGAAGTCGATTCTCACTTTGTGTTGATTGAAAATTTTCAAAGTGTATCTTCCTCATTTGAAGTCGAATTTCAACATTTCTCATATATTTGAATGAGTTTGCATCTAACTTTGTCAGATATCGTCGATTTACATTCATTGAAGCCCATTGAAGTCGATTCTCACTTTGTGTTGATTGAAAATTTTCAAAGTCTATCTTCCTCATTTGAAGTCGAATTTCAACATTTCCCATATATTTGAATGAGTTTGCATCTTACTTTGTCAGATATCGTCGATTTACATTCATTGAAGCCCATTGAAGTCGATTCTCACTTTGTGTTGATTGAAAATTTTCAAAGTCTATCTTCCTCATTTGAAGTCGAATTTCAACATTTCTCATATATTTGAATGAGTTTGCATCTAACTTTGTCAGATATCGTCGATTTACATTCATTGAAGCCCATTGAAGTCGATTCTCACTTTGTGTTTATTGAAAATTTTCAAAGTCTATCTTCCTCATTTGAAGTCGAATCTCAACATTTCTCATATATTTGAATGAGTTTGCATCTAACTTTGTCAGATATCGTCGATTTACATTCATTGAAGCCCATTGAAGTCGATTCTCACTTTGTGTTGATTGAAAATTTTCAAAGTCTATCTTCCTCATTTGAAGTCGAATTTCAACATTTCTCATATATTTGAATGAGTTTGCATCTAACTTTGTCAGATATCGTCGATTTATATTTATTGAAGCAAATTGCAGTCGATTCTCACTTTGTGTTGATTGAAAATTTTTAAAGTCTATCTTCCTCATTTGAAGTCGAATTTCAACATTTCTCATATATTTGAATGAGTTTGCATCTAACTTTGTCAGATATCGTCGATTTACATTCATTGAAGCCCATTGAAGTCGATTCTCACTTTGTGTTGATTGAAAATTTTCAAAGTCTATCTTCCTCATTTGAAGTCGAATTTCAACATTTCTTATATATTTGAACGAGTTTGCATCCAACTTTGTCAGATATCGTCGATTTACATTCATTGAAGCCCATTGAAGTCGATTCTCACTTTGTGTTGATTGAAAATTTTCAAAGTCTATCTTCCTCATTTGAAGTCGAATTTCAACATTTCTTATATATTTGAATGAGTTTGCATCCAACTTTGTCAGATATCGTCGATTTACATTCATTGAAGCCCATTGAAGTCGATTCTCACTTTGTGTTGATTGAAAATTTTCAAAGTCTATCTTCCTCATTTGAAGTCGAATTTCAACAATTCTTATATATTTGAATGAGTTTGTATCTGACTTTGTCAGATATCGTCGATTTACATTCATTGAAGCCCATTGAAGTCGATTCTCACTTTGTGTTGATTGAAAATTTTCAAAGTCTATCTTCCTCATTTGAAGTCGAATTTCAACATTTCTCATATATTTGAATGAGTTTGCATCTAACTTTGTCAGATATCGTCGATTTACATTCATTGAAGCCCATTGAAGTCGATTCTCACTTTGTGTTTATTGAAAATTTTCAAAGTCTATCTTCCTCATTTGAAGTCGAATCTCAACATTTCTCATATATTTGAATGAGTTTGCATCTAACTTTGTCAGATATCGTCGATTTACATTCATTGAAGCCCATTGAAGTCGATTCTCACTTTGTGTTGATTGAAAATTTTCAAAGTCTATCTTCCTCATTTGAAGTCGAATTTCAACATTTCTCATATATTTGAATGAGTTTGCATCTAACTTTGTCAGATATCGTCGATTTATATTTATTGAAGCAAATTGCAGTCGATTCTCACTTTGTGTTGATTGAAAATTTTTAAAGTCTATCTTCCTCATTTGAAGTCGAATTTCAATATTTCTCATATATTTGAATGAGTTTGCATCTAACTTTGTCAGATATCGTCGATTTACATTCATTAAGGCCATTGAAGTCGATTCTCACTTTGTGTTGATTGAAAATTTTCAAAGTCTATCTTCCTCATTTGAAGTCGAATTTCAACATTTCTCATATATTTGAATGAGTTTGCATCTAACTTTTCCAGATATCGTCGATTTACATTCATTGAAGCCCATTAAAATCGATTCTCACTTTGTGTTGATTGAAAATTTTCAAAGTCTATCTTCCTCATTTGAAGTCGAATTTCAACATTTCTTATATATTTGAATGAGTTTGCATCCAACTTTGTCAGATATCGTCGATTTACATTCATTGAAGCCCATTGAAGTCGATTCTCACTTTGTGTTGATTGAAAATTTTCAAAGTCTATCTTCCTCATTTGAAGTCGAATTTCAACATTTCTTATATATTTGAATGAGTTTGCATCCAACTTTGTCAGATATCGTCGATTTACATTCATTGAAGCCCATTGAAGTCGATTCTCACTTTGTGTTGATTGAAAATTTTCAAAGTCTATCTTCCTCATTTGAAGTCGAATTTCAACAATTCTTATATATTTGAATGAGTTTGTATCTGACTTTGTCAGATATCGTCGATTTACATTCATTGAAGCCCATTGAAGTCGATTCTCACTTTGTGTTGATTGAAAATTTTCAAAGTCTATCTTGCTCATTTGAAGTCGAATTTCAACATTTGTTATATATTTGAATGAGTTTGCATCCAACTTTGTCAGATATCGTCGATTTAAATTCTTTGAAGCCCATTGAAGTCGATTCTCACTTTGTGTTGATTGAAAATTTTCAAAGTGTATCTTCCTCATTTGAAGTCGAATTTCAACATTTCTCATATATTTGAATGAGTTTGCATCTAACTTTGTCAGATATCGTCGATTTACATTCATTCAAGCCCATTGAAGTCGATTCTCACTTTGTGTTGATTGAAAATTTTCAAAGTCTATCTTCCTCATTTGAAGTCGAATTTCAACATTTCTCATATATTTGAATGAGTTTGCATCTAACTTTGTCAGATATCGTCGATTTATATTTATTGAAGCAAATTGCAGTCGATTCTCACTTTGTGTTGATTGAAAATTTTTAAAGTCTATCTTCCTCATTTGAAGTCGAATTTCAATATTTCTCATATATTTGAATGAGTTTGCATCTAACTTTGTCAGATATCGTCGATTTACATTCATTAAGGCCATTGAAGTCGATTCTCACTTTGTGTTGATTGAAAATTTTCAAAGTCTATCTTCCTCATTTGAAGTCGAATTTCAACATTTCTCATATATTTGAATGAGTTTGCATCTAACTTTTCCAGATATCGTCGATTTACATTCATTGAAGCCCATTAAAGTCGATTCTCACTTCGTGTTGATTGAAAATTTTCAAAGTCTATCTTCCTCATTTGAAGTCGAATTTCAACATTTCTTATATATTTGAATGAGTTTGCATCCAACTTTGTCAGATATCGTCGATTTACATTCATTGAAGCCCATTGAAGTCGATTCTCACTTTGTGTTGATTGAAAATTTTCAAAGTCTATCTTCCTCATTTGAAGTCGAATTTCAACATTTCTCATATATTTGAATGAGTTTGCATCTAACTTTGTCAGATATCGTCGATTTACATTCATTGAAGCCCATTGAAGTCGATTCTCACTTTGTGTTTATTGAAAATTTTCAAAGTCTATCTTCCTCATTTGAAGTCGAATCTCAACATTTCTCATATATTTGAATGAGTTTGCATCTAACTTTGTCAGATATCGTCGATTTACATTCATTGAAGCCCATTGAAGTCGATTCTCACTTTGTGTTGATTGAAAATTTTCAAAGTCTATCTTCCTCATTTGAAGTCGAATTTCAACATTTCTCATATATTTGAATGAGTTTGCATCTAACTTTGTCAGATATCGTCGATTTATATTTATTGAAGCAAATTGCAGTCGATTCTCACTTTGTGTTGATTGAAAATTTTTAAAGTCTATCTTCCTCATTTGAAGTCGAATTTCAATATTTCTCATATATTTGAATGAGTTTGCATCTAACTTTGTCAGATATCGTCGATTTACATTCATTAAGGCCATTGAAGTCGATTCTCACTTTGTGTTGATTGAAAATTTTCAAAGTCTATCTTCCTCATTTGAAGTCGAATTTCAACATTTCTCATATATTTGAATGAGTTTGCATCTAACTTTTCCAGATATCGTCGATTTACATTCATTGAAGCCCATTAAAGTCGATTCTCACTTTGTGTTGATTGAAAATTTTCAAAGTCTATCTTCCTCATTTGAAGTCGAATTTCAACATTTCTTATATATTTGAATGAGTTTGCATCCAACTTTGTCAGATATCGTCTATTTACATTCATTGAAGCCCATTGAAGTCGATTCTCACTTTGTGTTGATTGAAAATTTTCAAAGTCTATCTTCCTCATTTGAAGTCGAATTTCAACATTTCTTATATATTTGAATGAGTTTGCATCCAACTTTGTCAGATATCGTCGATTTACATTCATTGAAGCCCATTGAAGTCGATTCTCACTTTGTGTTGATTGAAAATTTTCAAAGTCTATCTTCCTCATTTGAAGTCGAATTTCAACAATTCTTATATATTTGAATGAGTTTGTATCTGACTTTGTCAGATATCGTCGATTTACATTCATTGAAGCCCATTGAAGTCGATTCTCACTTTGTGTTGATTGAAAATTTTCAAAGTCTATCTTCCTCATTTGAAGTCAAATTTCAACATTTCTCATATATTTGAATGAGTTTGCATCTAACTTTGTCAGATATCGTCGATTTACATTCATTGAAGCCCATTGAAGTCGATTCTCACTTTGTGTTTATTGAAAATTTTCAAAGTCTATCTTCCTCATTTGAAGTCGAATCTCAACATTTCTCATATATTTGAATGAGTTTGCATCTAACTTTGTCAGATATCGTCGATTTACATTCATTGAAGCCCATTGAAGTCGATTCTCACTTTGTGTTGATTGAAAATTTTCAAAGTCTATCTTCCTCATTTGAAGTCGAATTTCAACATTTCTCATATATTTGAATGAGTTTGCATCTAACTTTGTCAGATATCGTCGATTTATATTCATTGAAGCAAATTGCAGTCGATTCTCACTTTGTGTTGATTGAAAATTTTTAAAGTCTATCTTCCTCATTTGAAGTCGAATTTCAATATTTCTCATATATTTGAATGAGTTTGCATCTAACTTTGTCAGATATCGTCGATTTACATTCATTAAGGCCATTGAAGTCGATTCTCACTTTGTGTTGATTGAAAATTTTCAAAGTCTATCTTCCTCATTTGAAGTCGAATTTCAACATTTCTCATATATTTGAATGAGTTTGCATCTAACTTTTCCAGATATCGTCGATTTACATTCATTGAAGCCCATTAAAGTCGATTCTCACTTTGTGTTGATTGAAAATTTTCAAAGTCTATCTTCCTCATTTGAAGTCGAATTTCAACATTTCTTATATATTTGAATGAGTTTGCATCCAACTTTGTCAGATATCGTCGATTTACATTCATTGAAGCCCATTGAAGTCGATTCTCACTTTGTGTTGATTGAAAATTTTCAAAGTGTATCTTTCTCATTTGAAGTCGAATTTCAACATTTCTCATATATTTGAATGAGTTTGCATCTAACTTTGTCAGATATCGTCGATTTATATTCATTGAAGCAAATTGAAGTCGATTCTCACTTTGTGTTGATTGAAAATTTTTGGAGTCTATCTTCCTCATTTGAAGTCGAATTTCAATATTTCTCATATATTTGAATGAGTTTGCATCTAACTTTGTCAGATATCGTCGATTTACATTCATTGAAGCCCATTGAAGTCGATTCTCACTTTGTGTTGATTGAAAATTTCCAAAGTCTATCTTCCTCATTTGAAGTCGAATTTCAACATTTCTTATATATTTGAATGAGTTTGTATCTGACTTTGTCAGATATCGTCGATTTACATTCATTGAAGCCCATTGAAGTCGATTCTCACTTTGTGTTGATTGAAAATTTTCAAAGT